>NC_064857.1:100147550-100257550 GCF_024139225.1 Suncus etruscus | reverse complement strand
TCGGCTGCTTGCAAGGCAAACACCGCTGTGCTATCTCTCCGGGCCCTGCACCCCATTTTTTAATGGGTGCTTGGTTTTAGTTATTCAGTTGTATGGGTACATATATTTTAGGCATGAGTTTCTTAGCAGGTATATAGTATGCAAATATCTTCTTCCAATTGCTATGTTGCCTTTTAGTTTTTGTGGCATTTTTTTTTTTCTGTATAAGTTTTGTAGGGTCTGGAGAGAAGAATATGTGGTAAGGAATGCCTGTTGCCTGAAGCCAACACAGGTTTGATTCTGGCACTGCATATTATTCCCTGAGTATTGCCAGGGATGTTCTAACTATTTCACATCCTGTCAAAAGTTAATATTGTCAGTCATGTTGAATAGAGTTAGCAGAGTTGGTATTCCTCTCCGTGACCCCTGATTTTTTTGGGGGGTCACACCCAGCAGTGCTCAGGGGTTAATCCTCACTCTATGCTCAGAAATCGCTCCTCAGGGGACCATATGGGATGCCGGAATTCGAACAACTGACCTTCTGCATGCAAGGCAAACACCTTACCTCCATGTTATCTCTCCGGCCCTGACACATGTTTTTTTTGCAGTAAAATTTATGTAACATAAAACTTGCTATCAGGAATTGGAGGGATACTATAGGGGCAAAGACAACTTGAACACAGCTAGCTGGGGTTGGAACCCCAGATAAGCCATGATCCCCTGAGCACTGCTAGGAGTGATCCCTGAGCACAGAAACAGGTAAGTCTTGAGTACCACAGGGTATAGCCTCCTACCTCTGTCTATTGCTTTCAGGATATTTTTAAATGTATAGTTCAGTGGTATTAAATATATTTATAGCATTATGCAACCATTCCCATAACTGTTCATCTTGTATCCTGAAATTCTATGTCCATTAAATAAGAACTCTGCCCCCATACTTCCCTTTAGCCCTGGCAACTTCCATTCTACTTCCTGTATCTATGAGTCTACTGTTAAGTACCTTATAAAAGTAGAATCATACTCTTTATTATTTCACTGAGCATAATGCTTTTAAGGCTATCCATATTGCAGTTTATTGTATATATGCATATAAATATATATATATATATTTCTTTTTTATGCAGAATCACTCCTGGAGGTGATTGGAGGATCACGTGGTACCTGAGGACCAAACTGGGGTTAGTCACATGCAAGATTAGGTTGCAACAAATATACCCTCTTTCTGTTTTTGTTTCTAAAACTTAGATATAATGAGTAATGAGGTTATGAGTGGCGGATACAGATGTCTCTTTAGAACTCTGTTTTCATTCATTTGTATATATGCTTAAGTTGTTGGATCACTTGGTCATTCTAATGTATATCTTTTGGGGGGCTTTTGGGTGATATCTGGAAGTACTTAGGGCTCACTTCTTATTCTACTCTGCACTCAAAGACAGGCTTTGAGATGCCAGGGATCAAATCCAGGTTTTCCACATGCAAGTCAAACACTGCCTGTGCTATTTCTCTCTGGCCTACTAATTTAGATTTTTGAGCCACCATATTATTTTCCATAATAGTTATATCTTTTTACATTACTTTTGTTTGTTTGGGGCCATGCCTGGCAGAGCTCAGGGCTTATTTCTGGCTCTACACTCAGGAATTACTCCTGGTAGGGCTGCAGGGGTCTCAAACTCAGTTTACCTGCGGGCTGCAGGAGGCAAAGTCGGGGTGATCCTTGAGTGCAAAGTCACTAGTAAGCCTTGAACATTGGGGGGTGTGACCCAAACAACTAAAACAAAACAAAACAAAAAAGATTCCTCTAGGGTAGGGCCACAAAATGTTGTATGGAGGGCCGCAAGTTTGAGACCCCGGGTTTAGAGACAACATGTGGTACCAGGCATCAAACCCAGGTCTGTCACGTGCAAGGCAAGTGCCTTAGCCACTGTACTATCTCTGGCGCTGTTCTCTTACTGTGTGAGTATATTTGGAGGTGGCCCAGCAGTACTCAATGCTCTAAGCATAGTATGCTGAGAGCTTGCTTCTGATGATACTCAGGTGACTATGTGGTCTTTTGCAAAGTATGGCTCAGTCCACTGAGCTTTCTGGCCAATCCTTTTACATTTCTTTTTTTTTTTTTTTGGTTTTTGGGCCACACCCGGTGGTGCTCAGGGGTTACTCCTGGCTATCTGCTCAGAAATAGCTCCGGGCAGGCACAGGGGGACCATATGGGATGCCCGGATTCGAACCAACCACCTTAGGTCCTGGATCAGCTGCTTGCAAGGCAAACGCTGCTGTACTATCTCTCTGGGCCCCCCCCCCCCCGCCCCCTTTTACATTTCTATAAACTGTGCAAAGGTTGAAATTTCTCTTTATTCTTACAGACACTTGTTACTTTCTGGTCAAAATTTTTAAAAATAACATCTATTCTACCCCATTGGATGTGAATTATTACAGCATCTCACATTGGGGGGTGGTGGTACACACATACTTCTTGTTTTGATTTGCCTTTTCCTCATGGCTCACTGCTAAATTGGACAGTTTTTCATGTACTTATTGACCATGTACTTTATGACTTATTTGGAACAAAAAAGACACCTTTACTCTTACTATATACTTTAATATATGATATTTTGTCTACTTCTAATATCTACTTATGGGTCCCAGGAAAGACACAAAGTGTCTGTTCAGCCAGCAGGAGGTCATGGTTTCAATTCCCAGTGCAGCCCACACGTGCCCAATACCCACCAGCAATTTGCTGTTTGGGACCCCTGCAATTTGCAGGGCCCTGGAAGATGTTTGTGAGCACTGTAGAGAAATTATAAAGAACACTGGAGCTGACCACAACCAAGTGTGTGAGAATCACAATCAAGCATGTGTGCAGTTCACACCCAACAACTAAGGGAAGGGAAGAAATAATTATTTACTTCTAGTTTTCCTGGAAGAAGATATCTGAGTTGGTAAGAAACAGATGAATTTATTTCTCCTTCACTGAAGATGTTATTCAGAAGCCTGTATTAAAAAAAAAGAAACCTCATTTGGCAGACTGTGGTTCGATCTCCCAGGAGCGATTTCGGAGCGCATAGCCAGGAGTAACCCCTGAGGATCACTGTATGTGGCCCAAAACAAACAAACAAACAAACAAAAATAAATAAAAAAACCCAAAAAAACAAAAACAAAAACAAAAAAAAAAACCCTCATTTGAAGGAGCTGGAGAGATAGTATAATGGGTAAAAAGCTTGTCTTGTATGCAGCTAACCTGATTTGATCCCTGGCATCCCATGGTTTCCTATGCCTGAGCCATGGGTAAGCCCTGATCACTGCCAGGTGTGGCCCAAGAACAAACAAAACCCCAAAACTTCCATTAAAATCAGGGTAATAATTACTCAAGATTGGCCTCACTTTTTTTGGGAACCCACAAATAACATGTGCATATTTACATATCAAAAATACGTTTTGCGGGTGCCGGAGAGATAGCATGGAGGTAGGGCGTTTGCCTTCCATGCAGAAGAACGGTGGTTCGAATCCCGGCATCCCATATAGTCCCCCGAGCCTGCCAATAGCGATTTCTGAGCGTAGAGCCAAGAGTAACCCCTGAGCACTGCTGGGTATGACCCAAAAACTTTAAAAAAAATGTTTTGCATTTGTAAAGTCAGATTCCAAGAAACATAGTGTAGTTGAAGGGTCTATTTAGGATTCAATTTGCCATCTTTTTCTATTTGTTTTTGTTTTTAGCCCTGTCCCCCAAGCAGTGGTTAAGGGCCTAGCGATTGACCCCAGAATTACTGTTCCTATGAGGCTAATATGTAGGTTTAGTGTGGAGCTGTCAGCCTGGCAGTAGGGGACAACCAGGCCTATATCTGGCCCTTCTTGTGGTGGGGAATGTTCACTTACCACTGAGCTATCTTCCCACCCCTCAGCTATCATTCTTGGCTTTGACAGCAATGGGTAGACTTGGCCTAGACCTTCGTCATATACTTGCTCAGCCATGAACATGCCTCTGAATATAGGAACAAAACAGTCTTTTTGAAAAATCTCTAAACCTTTTATAGATTATATAATAGTTTTATATATACCTATGAATCACTATCCATTTATATTATTTCTGGATACTCTATAAATTCATAAATCAGATTAAAGGATAGTCAGTTAGACTTGAATTAAATACATATTCCCATAATGGTGATTATTTTTTGTTGGATTGACATTATTTGAGCAAGCTGAGATAATAGGAGATAAGTAGCTATTATAAATGAACCATTAAAAGCAACAGTGAACCAAAGATATCATTGATCCTCTCCTGTCTCTCACTTTATGAAAACTAATGCAGTGAATTGCCATGGAGTTACCTACTTTAGTAATAAATCTGCTGTGTTAGGGCAGTGACCTGATGTTTCCTTTTACATATAATTTATAGTCCATTGATTTAATCTTTGGAATATGCCACCCTATTGGTATAGAAAAAAACCACTTCTTAATTAAAAGACAAAGGAATCTAAGGATAAAACCACATGGCAGAAGATTTTTATTGAGGACTTCCACTTGATCAATATCCAAATAAATATCAGCTTATTTTCAGTGGCAGTTTCAAGCTTAAAAAACCCAACCAGAAGATGCTTTGATTCTTCATCTATATGAGAAATCGATTTATGGATATAGGTGGAAATTTATATTTTTTTCCATGGGCAGGGGAAGAAGGATTATGGAAACATTTTAAGAAGATGCTAGCTTCTTCTTTTAGTGGGGTCATAAACTAGAATGTGGAAAAACTCAAGGAGCAGACAGTTTAATATAGCTACATAAAACATTGATGTACTGCTAAAGATCTTCTTTGCTGTGGAAGAGAAAGCCAGCAATTACTTTTAGCCAACATATGATGCCTTCCCATTGGGTTCTCCATGCCAGAAAGCCAGCCACACCACCATTCTGTGACTGGAGCTGCTGCTTTCTTTTACTGCCTGTTTTATATTTATGCCAGTGACTGCTACACAGCCTGCCATACTACCTGAGCATATGCAGTGGACACAAATGTCAAGTTTAATGTGTAGTCCTGAGGTTTTCTTCACATTTTCTCAGCAAGAGTAATGAGTCCCATCAAATATCACTGAGAAATAGAGGAGAAAAAGAGGAGAAAACTTATATTTAATAGAAGTTGGGACTGGAGCAGTTGTCGCAGCTGTAGGGCATTTGCCTTGCACATGGCTGACCTAGGACGCACTATGGTTCTATCCCCCAGAGTCCCATATGGTCCCTCAAGCCAGGAGCAGTTTCTAAGCGCATAGCCAGGAGTAACTCCTGAATGTCACAGGGTGTGGCCCAAAAAGCAAAAAAAAATATATATATATATATTTTTTGTTTTGTTTTTGGGCCACACCTGGCGGTGCTCAGGGGTTACTCCTGGCTGTCTGCTCAGAAATAGCTCCTGGCAGGCACAGGGGACCATATGGGACACCGGGATTCGAACCAACCACCTTTGGTCCTGGAATGGCTGCTTGCAAGGCAAACGCCGCTGTGCTATCTCTCCGGGCCCAATTTTTTTTAAATATACATTTAATTTATCAGAAGGCTCTTCTCTAGGGTCTACTCTTTCTTTCTTTCTTTCTTTCTTTCTTTTTCGCTCTCTTTCTTTCTTCTATCTTTTTTTCTTTCATTCTTCTTTCTTTCTTTCTTTTTTCTTTCTTCCTTTCTTTCTTTCTTTCTTTCTTTCTTCTTTTTTCTTTCTTTATTGCTTTCTTATTCTTTCTTTCTTCTTTCTTTCTTTCTTTCTCTTTCTTTTTTCTTTCTTTCTTTCTTTCTTTCTTCTTTCTTTCTTTCTTTCTTTCTTCTCTTCTCTTCTTTCTTCTCTCTCTCTTTTTCTTTCTTTCTTTCTTTCTTTCTTCTTTCTTTCTTTCTTTCTTTCTTTCTTTCTTCTTTCTTTCTTTTCTTTCTTTCTTTTCTTTCTTTCTTTCTTTCTTTCTTTCTTTCTTTCTTTCTTTCTTTCTTTTCTTTCTTTCTTCTTTCTTTTCTTTCTTCTTTCTTCCTTCCTTCCTTCCTTCCTTCCTTCCTTCCTTCCTTCCTTCCTTCCTTCCTTTCTTTCTTTTCTTTCTTTCTTTTCTTTCAGCTGTCACAAATCTTTCTCTGGCAGAATAAAAAAATAATTGCGGTCAGATAGTAGTGCAGGCATGAAGGAGCTTTTTTTTTTTTTTTTTTTTTTTTTGTGGTTTTTGGATCACACCCGGCAGTGCTCAGGAGTTATTCCTGGCTCCAGGCTCAGAAATTGCTCCTGGCAGGCACGGGGGACCATATGGGGCTCTGGGATTTGAACCAATGACCTCCTGCATGAAAGGCAAACACCTTACTTCCATGCTATCTCTCCGGCCCCATGAAGGAGCTTTTGTTGCATGTAGTTGATTCCAGGTTTATCCATGGCACTATACATGGTGTCCTGAGCTAGGAGTGATCCCTGAGCACAGAGCCAGGTGTAAACTCTGAGTACTGCTGGATGTGGCCTCAAACCCAAACAAAACAGAAGTGACTCAGTGCTATATCTTTTTTTCTTGAGAGGTCACACCTCAGGGCATCAGGGAATTAAACATGTGTCAGCCATGAGCAAGGCAAGTGCTCTATACACTGCTGTTGCTCTGGCCCTTCAGTCTATACTTTTTTTTATTAGGGGGCCACACCTGGTTGTGCTTAGGAATTATTTCTGGCTCTGTATTTAGGAATTACTCCTAGTGTGTTTGGGGGAGGGAATCATAGGGATGTTAGGAATCAACCTGGGTTGGCCGCATGTAAGGCAAGTAAGTGTCCTACTGTCTGTACTGTCTTTCTAGCCCAATGGTACTTTTTTTGTATTTGTTTTTGGGCCACATCCAATGGTGCTCCAGGATTACTCCTGACACTGCCTACACTCGGGGTTAACTCCTGGCAGACTTGGGGGCACTTTGTGGGATGCCACGGATTGAACCCCAGTCACAGGGAAGGCAAGTGCCTTACCTTCTGGGCTATCTCTCCCATTCTTCAACTCTATTTTTGTAAATTCGAAAATTAAAACTACCGAGCAACTGAGCCAGGAATAGCCACTGAGCACACTGTATATGTTCCTGAAGCCAAAACCAAACCAAAACAAAACAAAATAAAACAACAACAACAAGAACAAAAACAACCAAAATGTGGGTCCCAAATATGTGGGACTCAAAAATTTTTTTTGTTTTTTTTTGGGCCACACACGTGTGATGCTCAGGGGTTACCTTACCTTTAGCACCACCTCTCTGGCCCCAAAGTTTTTCATTTTCAAAATTTAAATTTTTCTTGATTTTGGCACTGTCGTTTAAAAACATATAGGTTTCATACATAAATTATTCCAGAGACACACCATTCACCCCTACCCCACTTTCTTCCACCATTGAAATGACTCAGTGGTTTAACATGTTTGTCTGGTCCTGGTGACAGCCTCTTGTAATAATGCATGCTGTCTTAATCCAGTGCTTATACAAGTTGAGATGATCTTTTTTCGTTTGTTTGTTTTTTTTTGGACCACAACAGTTTGATGCTCAGGGTTTACTCCTGGCTAAGTGCTCAGAAATTGCCCCTGGCTTGGGGGGACCATATGGGACGCCAGGGGATCGAACTGCGGTCCTTCCTTGGCTAGCGCTTGCAAGGCAGACACCTTAGCGCCACCTCGCCGGCCCCCGAGTTGAGATGATCTTTATCATTCCATGGTCTGGAGACTCTAGAGAGGAGGTGAAAAATAACCTATGCATCATTGATTCTGATTTTCCTATAGTCTGGCGTGCCTGGAGAGGGAAAATTTGGTCATATTATATTTTGTTATGTTATTTCATTGTTATGTCACAGGCATAAACCAATGTAAAAGTAGCATCTGGCTTTCCTATGGTTGTTTTGCTTTTTTATACCTAGCACAGAGAGCTGTAGACTATGAAGGAAGACTTCAATGCTCATCTCTTGAAGACAAAGCAGTATTATTTTATGGTATTCATAACTCATGCCATTAATTTTATTTGTGGTAGGTCCATGTCAAAATTGGAGTAATTAAGTCAAATGACAGTCCTGTTAAATGTGTTCATACCATTGCATTGGCAATAAAGCATGGCACAGTTTACAATTATGACTTGTCTTTCCCCTAGTCATAGAAAATTATGACAAATTGTAAGCTGTGCCAACAAAGAAATCTGAAAAGGTCTTTATCAAAATAAAAACATCAGGTGGATACTCTCAGGATCATGTTTTTCAATGCAATTAATCTTTTCACTGCATATATTTTGACTGAATACTAATCTTTTGGATAGCCAGCTAGTCTTAACTTTTTTTTTTTTTGGTTTTTGGGTCACACCTGGCACGACTCAGGGGTTACTCCTGGCTCTATGCTCAGAAATCGCCCCTGGCAGGCACCGGGGACCATATGGGATGCCGGGATTTGAACCACCGTCCTTCTGCATAAAAGGCAAACGCCTTACCTCCATGCTATCTCTCCGGTCCCGTCTTAACTTGTTTTATTACCAGCCCTCTTTTTAAAATTTGCAAGGCAGCATCGAACTATAACTATTCAGATAAAAGTATGTTTGTTCCAGTTTTTAGTTTTTTTTTTTTTTTTTTTTTTTTGTGGTTTTTGGGTCACACCAGGCAGTGCTCAGGGGTTACTCCTGGCTCCATGCTCAGAAATTGCTCCTGGCACGCTCAGGGGACCTTATGGGACGCTGGGATTTGAGCCGATGACCTCCTGCGTGAAAGGCAAATGCCTTACATCCATGCTATCTCTCCAGACCCCAGTTTTTTTTGGGGGGGTGGCTTATTCGGGCCACACCCTTTTGACGCTCAGGGGTTACTCCTGGCTATACGCTCAGAAATCGCCCCTGGCTTGGGGGGACCATATGGGATGCCGGGGGATCGAACCGCTGTGCTGTTCGTTCTAAGCTAGCACTTGCAAGGCAGACACCTTACCTCTAGCACCACCTTCCCGGCCCCCCGGTTCTTAGATTTTTAAGGTGTAACAGTATTGAAAAGAACTCTTTCAAATACAACACACTGATCTATGAAAACAGTCAATTTGGAACTGCAACACACACCATTAATATGTATGTGGAATTTGACCAGCTCTATAGACTGACTCTATTCTTGAAAGAGATGTAAACCAAGCTGTGGAAAATTATGGGTACACTGGCCAGGTAGCTGAAAGCTGGCAATCTCTGGAGGAGAGGCAGGTCAAATACTCACCCTGTGGAAGCAATTCCTGCTCCATCCATCACCCACAGTAGCCACTTGGCCAATGCCACTGCTTCACCACTTATCTACAGCTCTCTGTAGATAACATTCTGACCAAAACTCTAGGTCTTTAGGTATCTGGACTGACATCGTGAGGACTTTTTTAGAGTGAGTACAAGCACCCTCCCATCCCTCGCCTATTTGTATTTGGTGAAACCTTGGCAAAACTATGCCCCCCAAAACTGCAGTGTCAACAATAGTGCTTGGACTTCTTAGACTCCAATTTTTCCCCAATTTTTTTTTCTTTTTTGGTTTTTTGGGCCACACCCGTTTGATGCTCAGGGGTTACTCCTGGCTAAGCGCTCAGAAATTGCCCCGGCTTGGGAGGACCATATGGGACGCCGGGGATCGAACTGCGGTCCTTCCTTGGTTAGCGCTTACAAGGCAGACACCTTACCTCTAGCGCCACCTCTCTGCCCTCCCATTTTTTAATACTGTCACCCCAAGAGGAACACATTAAGTTAGAAGCCAATGTATATCTGAAGCTACCTAATGCTCATAAACAGAAGAAATAATAGAATAATCAACTAGCAACAAAAGCTTAATAAACCTTCTGACAATGACTTAATGACTTTACTGTGAGATACAATCCTTTTCAAAACTTTTCTTGTTGCTGTATTATTCATCTTCCCTTTTCTTTTTCTTTTTTGTTTTTATATAATTTTGGTCCCACTTACCTGGAAACAAACGTACTATGATCAACTATATCAAGGATGTGATACATGGTCTTTAAATAAAGTAATTAATATATATGTCTATATAAAAATGCATATGGATAGTGTGGCTCCTTTCTTATGATAGCACTAAAAATCATCAATTTAACAGATAAAAGAGACTTGAAACCCAGCACTAAGAAGTGAATTGACAGCCATCTTTGACCAGCATGACCTCAGGCTGACCCTGATCTCTGCTGGGGGAGGAGTTAGAGATATTGCAGAGCTACAGGAATCAGATATCTTCCAGGCCTGAGCCCCTGCTGTGCGGCAACTGCAGAACACTTGCAGGGTCTGACATACGCATAGGTGACAAGCAGTATGTCAACTCTGTGTCCTGGTGTTTATATTTCACAATAGAGTTGTGGCTGCTTAATGTTTGGCTTCTTCCTGCTTTGTACCATTGTTTAAACTGGCAAAGAACAATGAGCAAACTGTACATTATTTTAAATATTCTAATTATACCATGTCTGAAAAATTGCTACTGTATCATGCCTTTTCACATATACATATACATATACTTGACATTCGATATGGTCCCCAGAGCCCCACCAGGAGTGATTCTCTTTTATAAATTAGTTTTTTAATTTAGTCAACATAAAATGGCAAAGTTATTCCAAGCTTGGTTTTAGGCATACAATGTTTCAACGCCAATTCCTTCACCAGTGTTCACTTTTCTCCACCAGTACACCCTCATCAATCTTATTTGCTTCTCATTTACCAGTATGCTTATATGGAGGTGCTATAAAAATATGTTTTTGCACTGTGATTTGTAGTACTGTTGCTGATGGGCTTGGGTTTTCATGTTTAACACTTTATCACCTTTTAGCACCACCACCTCCTGCTTGAATGTGATTTTTTTTGTGGCGGAGTGTCACATCCGGCTGTACTCAGAGCTTACTACTTGCTCTGTACCCATGAATTACTATTAGTGTGCTCAGGGGACCTATGGAATGCCAGTGATTGAGCCCAGATAAACTGTGTGCAAGGCAAACACCCTACTATTCCTCTGGTCCCAGAAGTGAAGAGCAGAGCCAGGAGTAAGCTCTGAGCACCAGTGCATGCAGTAAAAAATAAACAAAAACAAAAATAAAAACAAATAGAACCAAAAAAGCAAACAAAAATCTTCAGACCCACCAAATAAACAATCCCACAACCAACCCCCACCACAAACAAACATAAAACAATGTATAGCAGGAACTAATTTTATAACTTTGGATGTGCTTAAAATTACCCATTGCATTTTGTGATAAAATTTACTCTTTGCATCAATTAAGTCTTGCTTACATGTAAAATTGCTTGCTTAACTAATTTTCACTTAGTAATGAGAGTTTAGTTGAAGTACACATTTAGAGTCATAGAATGTGGCTTTTGCTTCTTTGACTTTCTTATTGAAGAAATGCAATGAAAAAGTGATTTTAATAAACCAGAGCTGTAAAAGAGAGGGTAGTTGTTTGGAGAAGCTAAGAATAAGAATGTAAGTTACCTCATTGGCTTTCAAAGACTAACATGGAGGAGTTTGGGTTATTTTCTCTTATGTAAAACTTCTTTTCTTAGGCTTTGCCCAAATAACTTAAAAACTTAAATCTTAAAAGAGGATATGACCTAAAATATTATTGTGAAAGTAATGTAAACCAATATGGTCAAAATAAAAATTATGTATTAGGGCCTGGAGAGATAGCATAGCGGTGTTTGCCTTGCAAGCAGCCGATCCAGGACCTAAAGTGGTTAGTTCGAATCCCGGTGTCCCATATGGTCCCCTGTGCCTGCCAGGAGCTATTTCTGAGCAGACAGCCAGGAGTAACCCCTGAGCAATGCTGGGTGTGGCCCAAAAACCAAAAAAAAAAAAAATTATGTATTAAAAAAAAGAGGATATAGGGGCTGGCGAGATGGCGCTAGAGGTAAGGTGTCTACCTTGCAAGTGCTAGCCAAGGAAGGACCGCAGTTCGATCCCCGGCGTCCCATATGGTCCCCCCAAGCCAGGGGCAATTTCTGAGCGCTTAGCCAGGAATAACCCCTGAGCATCAAACGGGTATGGCCCGAAAAAACAAAAACAAAAAACAAAAACAAAAAAAGAGGATATAAATAAAATTATTTTAATAATAAAATTTCCATATGCATATTTTCATATGCATCTTATTTAAATGCTTAGCTATCAATGAAAAATCAAATGGATTTATTTTTCTGTCATGTATTGCATTTCAATTTCTTTCAATAATATGTAAGATTTCTTTCATGTGTAACATGCATTAGTTGCTCCCAAGCAATAAATAGTCACAAAACCATCAGTGTCTCTGAAGTCTCTCCGGCTTCCAACATTTTTGTTTATTTATTTAAAAAAACATTTATTTTTCGGGTTACACCCAGCAGCGCTCAGGGGTTACTCCTGGCTCTATGCTCAGGAATCGCTCCTGGCAGACTTAGATGTCAAGGATTTAATCCACCGTCCCTCTGCATGCAAGGCTAATGTCCTATCTCCATGCTATCTCTCTGGCCCCATTTTGTTTACTTTTGGGTCATATATATCTGTTCTCAGGATTTACCTTTGGTGGAACTTGGAGGACCATATAAAGTACTAGGGGTGGAGTTGAATTCTTAGTGTTTTTCAGTGCTATGACTTCACGGCATTGCTCAGCAAACCACAGGGCTTAAGTTCCCAAGGAAAAACACTCCCTGATCTTACTTGCAGTGCTAAAACATTTAAGTCTTTTTTTTTTTTTTCTTCCCCCAAATGTTAAGATTTTACTTATAAAGCTTTCTTTGGTTGGCACATCCGGTGAAACTCAGGGGTTACTCCCAGCTATGAATTCACAGCTATGAATACACACAGCTCAGAATTTGCTCCTGGTTTGGGGGACCATATGGGATGCAGGGGGGATCAAACCAGGCTAGCTCAGGCAAAGCAGACACCTTATCATTTGCGGCCCCTATACAGCTTTTTTTTGTTGTACAGGAAGTAAAAATGCTGTTACTATCTCTATGTAATTGGCAGTCATGGGTGGATACCCTTTACACACAGCTAGCCACCTTACAGAGAGAATATTACACAAAACCTAACAACGCTTATGCCAATTTTGTTGATCACAATTGTCTCAATAAAATAAAATAATAAATATTTAAATAAGAATCCCTTTCCCTACAGTGGTCCTCAAACTATGGCCCGCGGGCCACATATTGTATTTGTATCAGTTTTGTTTCTTCATTGCAAAATAAGATATATGCAGTGTGCGTAAGAATTCATTCATAAGTTTTGTTTTTACTATAGTCAGACCCTCCAATGGTCTGAGGGACAGTGAACTGGGCCCCTGTTTAAAAAGTTTGAGGACCCCTGCTCAAGGAGCATTAATAGCATCAATTCAATAGTTGGATTTATGATAATGTTTTCTAGTTATTATTCCTTGATGTATTTTGTTTGTTTTTTTTGGTCACACCCGGCAGTTCTAGGAGTTACTCCTGGCTCTGTGCCCAGAAATTGCTCCTGGCAGGCTCTGAGACCATATGGGATCAAACCACCATCTCCTGGGTTGGCTGCATGCAAGGCAAATGCCCTACCACTGTGCTACCTCTCCAAATTCCTCCTTGATGTATTTTTAAAGAAAGAAACAGGTAGTGAGCTTCATACCTTGACTGGTAATGCTTTCTAAAATGATTGTAATCTGAATTTACACATCATAGCTCTCTGAAAAGTTCTCCGATGGCATCATGGCTAAGGAAAAATTATTACCACCTTGACTGTGACAAACAAGGATTTTAATCTGACTTGTAACCTTTTACAAGCAGCTCCATCTTGACCAGAATACTGTATTGTGTGATCTATTCACTTTCTGGAGAGGTTTGTATTGGATCTAAGTGATAAGCTCATACCAGCACCCTCCTTTACTTGACTAACAGTGCCAAAAGTATGAACTGTATTATGGAAGGTTGCCCCATGGAAATTTACCTGAGGGCAATCATCTTACATGATCTTATTTATGTACTTTGCTGCTTTGCTTATTTATATACACCTCAATGTACATAACTTTGTACAAATGATACATTCTGTAAATGGGATTCATATTGGGTTTGACCTGTTTGTCATCATAGACATTTAATGCGTTTGAAGGTAGAGTTTTTTATGGTTCGATTTCAGGAAGAAGAAACTATGTTAGGTCTCTCCAGAAGAGCTAAATATTGATAATTTTACCAATAAAATTAGAGTTCTGAGCTTGTGGGACCTTCAGGGATGAGTCCCAGAAAAATACTATAGTAATGGCCTGACAAGAATTGTGGAGAGTAGGCAGAGAAGTAGTAAGGGGTTAAGACACTTGTCTTGCATGCCAGTGACCTGGGTTTGATATCTGGTATCAAATATGGATCTTGAGCATGACTAGGAATGAACCCAGGGCACAGAGAAAGGGGTAAGCCCTGAACAACACTGGATATGGTCCCAAAACAAAACAAAAAAAAATGAAGAAAAATAAAGTTGGGGAATCTCGGGCTTCCATAACACTGGGATTTCAGAGCTTACTAGAATTGTTTTATTCAGCAGTTTGACAGTAGGCCTTTGCTTCAGAAAATAAGCAACTCTTCCTCAGTAACTCTCTTTCCTCTACTTGTGAGAAACCAGAAACAATACTTGTGTCCATATATTTTAATTTACCAGGGTGGGGGATGGGTTTCAGAGTTCAGAATTTTTGCTGCAAGGGAATATAGTAAGGAAATAGGATTTTTTTTTTGTCTATTCAGAACTGGATGGCATCCCAGAAGGGTTCTGAGACCCAGGTCAACTGTGTGCAATGTGAGCACCCTACCTACTGTACTATTTCTCTGGCTTTTCATTCATGTGTTTTTGTTTTGTTTTGTTTTTGGGTTACACCCAGCAGCGCTCAGGGGTTACTTCTGGCTCTATGCTCAGAAATCACCCTTGGCAGGCACAGGGGATCATATGGGATTCTGGGATTCGAACCACAGTCTTTCTGCATAAAAGGCAAACGCTTTACCTCCATGCAATCTCTCCAGTCCCGTCATTCATGTATTTTGATATGAGTTTTACTTTAAGTTGTTGTAGCCATCTTTGGGGTGAAAACCTTATAAGATGCTATGCTATTGTTGGGGTGGGTCTATCAAAGGATGTTCAGGGAATTGGAGAATACCAGCAATTCTCTGGTCTAGTGGTTCTTTATGAGGGCCTGAAAATTACCTGAACTACCCACATTGGGTCTCAAGAATCTCTAGGGCCACACCTAGCTGAGCTTACTCCTGGATCTGTGCTCAGGGATTTTTCCTTTGCTTAGGGAACCAGACATGATGCTGGGGATCAAACTTAGGATTGCCACATGCAAGTTATGTACTTTAGCTATCTAGCTGCCAAATGTTCTTTTTAAATTAGTAGTGTTTTATTTATTTATTTTTTAACAACTGTAAGTGATATGTCTACAAATCTAGATATTATAAGGCATCAGGAACTGAGCTCATCTCTTCTAAAGACAGAAGCCAGATATAGCTTTAACATAGTGACAAGCCTACAAAGTATCTTACTGACAGGCTGCAGCATCCCAAGCACTAAGCAAAGGAGTGAAAAGATTCATATGTTGTATGCTTCCATGGACTTTGGCTAACTTTCTGTGTAAGCAGTTTAGACATTTGAAAGTTACTGTCATTCCTAGGCTTGTGGATCAGATCATTTCTAACCATGGTCTTTCTTTTTCTTTTCTTTTCTTTTTTTTTTTTTTTTTTTTTTGTGGTTTTTGGGTCACACCCGGCAGTGCTCAGGGGTTATTCCTGACTCCAGGCTCAGAAATTGCTCCTGGCAGGCATGGGGGACCATATGGGACGCCGGCATTCGAACCGATGACCTCCTGCATGAAAGACAAATACCTTACTTCCATGCTATCTCTCCGGCTCCATACATGGTCTTTCTATTAGTGGCTTACAATCTTCTCCCTTGACAATTCAACATGATTATTTTCTTTTGTGAAAACTGATCTTAGAAATCTACTATAAATATGGCTGTGGAAATCCTGGGTATTTTAATAATATCATATCAATTTAGGTTCCAACTCAGGTATTGCAATCTGGGTAGCTTGAGCCATTTTTGCTGTAAACTGTTTGATATCCAGTTTGATAAGCAGACATTATCAAGTTCCAAAAGAAACTGATGGTTAGAATTTTTGTTTTTGTTTTTGTTTTTGGGCCACACCCAGCGATGCTCAGGGGTTACTCCTGGCTGTCTGCTCAGAAATAGCTCCTGGCAGGCACAGAGGACCATATGGGACACCGGGATTCGAACCAACAACCTTTGGTCCTGGATTGGCTGCTTGCAAGGCAAACGCCGCTGTGCTATCTCTCAGGGCCCTGATGGTTAGAATTTTAATGCTGAAAATTTGATTGAGGCTATTGTCAGATTGTATGTCAAAGCTTAGACATGTGCTTTAGCATTATCTATAAGTGAAATATCTGGCATAGTTTCCGCAAAGTTGCCAGTGAACCTTGTTCCCTGAACCTATAATTCAGAACTTCCCATGAGGCTTTGATCTCCCGCATTTCCATTACTATTGATCTGGGTTAAACAAGGCAAGGGTGGAAAGAGCAGCTGGAAGTAGCTATTGATTCATTCATTTGACAAATAGTTCCTGTTCATGCAGGGCATTGTGCTAAGTATTGTGGGTAAATTTAAAAAGATCCTGGTTACAAGGAGCTTGTAATCTGTTGAAGATTATGCAAAGTAAAATGTAAAGTATAAAATATAAATCATAAAGGAATATGAAAATTCCATAGTGGAAAGATTTGTGCCTCTGAAATTGTGGGATCTGGGAAGACTGCTGAAGTGATCTGGGTGTGAATTTGGGATTTCAATATAGACATGGAGAGGAAAAAAAGAAAGGCCCTGCATATCAACCATCACAACTTTGATATCTTAAAATTATTCATGTATGTTGTACATTGTATATTAATTGTAAAAGGGAAAAAACAAGTTGTATGTCAAATGTTCTGCTGCTCTACTTTATCAGTTCTCTAAATCTGTTGTAGCTTTGAATCTATAGCTCCTTCAAGATTTGGGGATGGAAAGGAAGCAAGATAAGTAGTAAGATATATTCCATATATCTTAAAGTAAAAAAAATGTAATTATAACCTTTCAGTTTCCTTAAATGTAAGAGCAACAAATAATATAAATGAAAAGAACATGATGTAATAAACAACCATATTAAATTCTGTCTTTTCTTCTTTCTTTTTTATTGTTTTTTGAGTCAGACCCAAAACTCAGGGTGTCCAGGTGGTTACCCCTGGCTCTGCACTCAGGGGTCATTCCTGGCAGTGCTTGGGGGACCATGTGAGATGTTGGATATCAAAATCTGGGTTGGCTGCATGCAAGGCAAGCTCCCTCCCTCCTCACTGTGTTATTGCTCCAGCTCCATCATTTCTTCTAAGTCTCTTTTACTTCTCCCCACTCCACCCATGCTCTCTGCTTGTATCCAATTCTATAGTTCTCCATTTAGACCTTTTCTTTAGCTGTTGTCCACTTCCTTACAGCTTTGTCCTCTTTCTTCCATTCCTTAGCTGGAAAGTTTCTAAAACACCCATCTGATAACATTTCTCCACACTTAAGAACCCTTTCGTGGTTAGGTAGAGCGATAATACAGAGAGTAAGTTGCTTGCCTTGCATATGGCTTATTCCTTGATCTCTCCCTGGAACAACCTAAGCACTTGAGTATTTCCTGAAACATTGTATGTATAAAACTCAACTTTGAATAACCATAAGTTACAATAGATTTAAATAAAAATTATATTTATTCAACATTCTCTAAAACCATATTCAGGGGACAAGGCTGTGACTTAGTTGTAATGTAGATGGTTCACATGTGTGAGGCCCTGGGCTTGATGCCTGGCACCAAGAAAGTGATTTATAGAGGGTTTATCAGGCATCAAAACTCTAGAAAGTAAAGATAAAGAAATCAAAATTCTGACTCCTAGAATTTTCAATCTAGTATGTTAGAACTGATATGAAGAAATTATAAAGGAAAAAATACATGATAAATAAGAAAGTTAATTTTGGGGCCACATGGTTATGTTCTGGGAGCTTCTGTAGTTCTGATTCTTGGTAGTCACTTCTTATAGTGATCAGGGGACCAAAGGTGCCAGGCGTTCAACCTGGACCTTCCAATGCAAATCATTTCTCTAGCCCTTTGAGCTATTTCCCTGGCCCTCAGGGATTTAATTTCTGAGGAGCTATGTTCCATAAAGAAAATATTGTAACATCCATAGATGAGTGAGACTATGTAATAATTCCCAGAGATGAGGGCCAGAAGGAGCAACTCAAGATATGAAGCCCAACACAAAGAGTGGTGAGTGAAGTTAGAGAAATAACTATGCTGAGAACTATCATAAAAATGTCAGTGAGTGAGAGATGTAGAATGCCTGTCTTGAATACAGGTGGGAGTGGGGAGGGAAGAGATGGGGGCATTGGTGATTGGAAGGTTGCATTGGTGAAGGGGGTGTTCTTTTTATGATGGAAACCCAACTACAATCATGTTTGTAATCACAGTGTTTAAATAAAGATATTATTAAAAATATTGTAGCAGGGGGCCGGGAAGGTGGCGCTAGAGGCAAGGTGTTCGCCTTGCAAGCGCTAGCGTAGGACGGACCGCGGTTCGATCCCCCGGCGTCCCATATGGTCCCCCCCCCCCAAGCCAGGGGCGATTTCTTTTCTTTTTTTTTTTTAAGTTGTTTCCATTTATTAAGGGATTCTACTTTCACTCCTCAATAGATTTTATGTATTTCTCATATGCTTCTTCACTCATCAGTTCATCTAGTTCTGAAGGGTTACTCAGTGTCATCTTGATCAGCCAACCATCTTCATAACAAGATTTGTTGACAAGTCCTGGATTTTCGGCAAGAGCTTCATTGATCTCAGTCACTTGTCCTGAGAGAGGGGAATAGAGTTCGCTAGCAGCTTTCACA
Source organism: Suncus etruscus (assembly GCF_024139225.1). NCBI lineage: Eukaryota > Metazoa > Chordata > Mammalia > Eulipotyphla > Soricidae > Suncus > Suncus etruscus. Next base: position 100,238,684 of record NC_064857.1, on the reverse strand, counting down.
CTTTCCAAAGCACCAAACTCATCTTGCTTGTTCAGTTTTGTCCCAACTTCAGGTAGACTACAGTAAACAACGTCTCCCAAAGCTTCCTGTGCAAAATTGCTGATTCCCACTGTTCCAATACCATTTTCTGTTGTTATCCATTCATAATTGTCTGTGAATTTACGCACCGAGAGCCGGGCTGAGCCCGTACTCAGTGCCCGGACAGCGCCCGCCCGCAGTGCCCAGGGCCGCAGCAACGTGTGGGCGGAGTGCAGGCTGCAGACGGCTGCCCGGGCACTCCATGCCGCTCGCAGCGCCATGTTCGCGGGATGCCCAGGGGCGATTTCTGAGCGCATAGCCAGGAGGAGTAACCCCTGAGCCTTAAACGGGTGTGGCCCAAAAACCAAAAACCATATATATATATATATATATATATATATATATATATATATATATATATATTGTAGCAGGTAGTGGTGTGGGAGTAGAAGAGTGGATAGTAAAGATATATAAGAAAGAACTTTTTGGAAATAGCACAGTGGTAGAGCATTTGCCTTGCATGCAGCCTATCCAGGACGGATGGTGGTTCAAATCCTGGCATCGCATATGGTCCTCCGACCCTGCCAGGAGTGATTTCTGAGTGCAGAGACAGGCATAACCTCTGAGCGCTGCTGGGTGTGACCCAAACTCCCCTCCCCCCAGCAAAAAAAAATCTTCCTGGCCCTAGATAGATCTCTGCTATAAGTCGTTTGCCTTGCACATGGCCAACCTGGGTTCGATCCTGGCATCCCATCTGTGCACCCTCCCAGCCTGCCAGGAGTAACCCCTGAGCACAGTTGGGTCTGGCCCCAAAACAAACAAACAAACAAACAAGTAGATATACAAATTACTATCTTTAACAAATTTATACTAGAGGATACAGATTTATAAAGAAACTGTGTGATAAATTTGGTAATATTGATGTGAACCAATGGTTCTCTGTTCTGATTGCAAAGCAGAGAATATGAGGAACTTCATCGTATGATTGGCTATCATCCCTCAAATGTCTGGCTTTTAAACATAATTTGCTGCAACTTGGATGGATCTGGAGGATATCATGTTAACTGAAATGAGCCAGAAGAAGGACAAATACTGAATAATCTGACCTTTCTGTGGAACATAGAACAATAGGATGAGGAAATAAATACATGGTAGCTAATAAATACATGGGTAATAAATACCTGGGTATATCTAGATTACCCTTGACCCTAGATTATAGAAACAAAGACAGAAAAGAAATGGAGAGAGAGAATAAGAAATGGTAGAAGGGAGGAAACAGGGGTAGGAATGCGAGACATCAGGCACAAGTGTGGTATAGAGTTGAGGTATATGCATATGGCTAAACCACACATGAACAACACTATAAGCAAAAGACCTAAACTACAATGATCAAACTTAAAAATAGGGACTGGAGAGATAGCATGGAGGTAAAGTGTTTGTCTTTCATGCAAAAGGTCATTGGTTCAAATTCCGGCATCCATATGGTCCCCCGAGCCTGCCAGGAGCAATTTCTGAGCATGGAGCCATGAGTAACCCCTGAGCACTGCCGGGTGTGACCCCCCTCCCGAAAAAAATAGGCCTGTCAAGGCAGGTTGGAATGTGAGAGGCAATCTGACGATTTTGGTGGAGGGAAGTTGACACTGGTGGTGGGATTGGAACTGGATCATTGTACACCTAATACTCAATTATGAATACCTTTATAACTCACAATGTCTTTTTTTTTTTTTTTTTTTTGGTTTTTGGGTCACACCCGGCGGTGCTCAGGGGTTACTCACAAGGTCCAGAGCACTTAGCTTGATAAAAGTAAAAAGCAGCTTTTCAAGAGAAATTTGGCACCTGAAGAAAATCAGAGGTAATACACACACTTAAGGAGAGAAATAAAAAAATGAAACTATCAATTTGACCTTCAAATTTCTGAGTTCTCATGGTTAGCCACTATTTGATGCTATGAATAGAGACTTGCTTTACCGTAAAGGATGACAACCGGAGCACTAGAAATGTTGAAATGTAACCTTGGCTAAAGGCTGTCTTCTGCAATCCAGTGACTCATCCCCTAGTGACAAAAAATAAACAAGGTAGGACTAGAGAGATAGTACAGTGGGTACTTTGTAGGAAACTGACCCAGATTTGATATCAGAAATCTTATTTGATTCCCAGAGCCCATCATGAAATCTGTGAGAGCAGAGCCAGGAGAACAACTTGAGCACTAGCAGGTGTGATCCACAAAATCAAACCAAAAACAGGACTGTAGAGATTGTATAGTGGGTTGAGTGCTTGCCTTACGTATGCTGACCCAGATTTGATTCCTGCTGTCCCATATGGTTCCCTGTGCCCAGCAAAAGTAATTCTTGAGCACAAAGCCAGGAGTAAATTTAGACACAGCTGGGTGGGGCCCAACACCCAACCAATCAAACAGAGATTAAACTGGGCATTGCAACGTGCAGGTCCAAGATCTTAACCCGTGTACTTCTCTTTGGATCACACTTGTACTTTTTCTGTTGATACAATTATTTTATGTTCTATTATTTGCTTATATTGAATATAGACATCTCTAAAGAAAGTGAATACATTCGGATCTAACACCCATGTACGTAAGTGAATAATTAGTCTAAATTTTAAATAGCTGCCTAATAGTGCTTGACTTAGAGGAATGATTGTGGCCTTTATCAATCAGATTGCAAACATTGTTTTTTTTTTTCTTTCTGCTCAGGGGTTCCTCCTGGCTCTACTCTCAGAAATCACTCCTGGCACGCTCGGGGGACCATATGGGATGCTGGGATTTGAACCATTGTCCTTCTGCATGCAAGGCAAATGCCTTACCTCCATACTATCTCTCTGGCCCCTGCAAACATTGTTAAGTTACATAACTTATTCCCTCTCTACCACTGTCTCTAGCTATACAAGTGAAATAAGACTGTAGAGATTTAAAAATATATATGACATCTGAAATGGCACTACCTAGAATATTATGCATATATGCCTATTGAAAAAGCCAGCAAAATCAAGTTTTATTAAATGTAAGGAACAGGAACTTTTATTTAAATGGATAAAACATTTCCATTCTATTTTAATGTCTTTAAATGATGCATTTCCTACTGTTAATAGCAGTAATTCCCATGGAGAACAATGTTCTTGTTCAAGTCATAATAGATCTCTGTTCAGTCATTTAACAGCTTGAAGGTATACATTTTAGACGGTGAACTGGTAATTAATTGCTATTGCAATATTTCTTCAATGACTTGTGAAAAAGTAGGATTGTTTTTTAAAAGTGTGGCAATGCAATAGGTGAATCTGTGGTATTACTACAGTACATTTTTTTTTAATTCTTGGGCCACACCCGGTGACGCTCAGAGGTTACTCCTGGCTATGGGCTCAGAAATTGGTCCTGGCTTGGGAGACCATATGGGATGCCAGAGGATCGAACCCAGGTCTGTCCTGGGTCAGGCAAATGCCCTACTGTTGCTCCATTGCTCCAGCCCCTACAGTACATTTTAGAGTAGTTTAATGATTATATTTTTTTACAAAGTTGTTCATGATTGAGTTTCAGCCATTACAATGTACAACATCCTTCACCAGTGCACATTTCTTGCCACCAATGTCCCCAGGTTCCCTCCCATCTATCCCACTGTCTGCATCTGTGGCAGACATCTCTCTCTCTCTTTTTCCCCCTTCCTTTTTTCTTTTAGACACTGTGGTTAGCAATATTGTTACTGAAGTACCGCTTCATACATATTGCTATATCTTCTTTTAGCACCCAGTTATTGTCCAGAGTGATCATTTCCAACTTATCATTGTCATAGTGATGAATTTTGCAATTTAATATAAGAATTGCTATTAAAAAATTACAGTGTGTGTTGGGGATGGAGAAATATAATAATAGTGGGTAGGGAGTTTCCCTTGCACTTGGCCAACTGGGATCTGATCGCTGGCACCCAATATGGTCCCCTGAGACTACTAGGAGGAATTCTTGAGTGCAAAGCCATTTGTAAACTCTGAGCACCACTAAGTGCTCATAGCATATGTGTGCCCTCCCATCCAAAAATTTTACAGTTATCTTTATCAATGAACAGCTTTCCCCCCCTTTATTTTGGTGGAAAGAACACCTATATAATGTTATGCCTCTCATTGCAAACTTATGGAAATTTAACAAGAGATATTCTGGCATCAGGGATGTGACTCGGTGATAGAGGTAGGACCTTGCATACCTGAGACTCTGTGTTTCATTACTGGTATCGCATACACCAAGTCCTATTCTGACATTTAGCAACAATTTTAATATACTAATAGTCTGATTTACATTCTGTAGTCTTTGGTATAATATAAGGGACATTATTTCCTTTAGGACGTGTACACTTGGCTATATTGAGGTTTTTCACCTGGCTCTGTGTTCAAGAATCACCCTTGGAGGGACTTTCATCGGTGGTCCTCCTAGAGGGGATCAAATCTCATCGTTCATGTGCAAGGTAAGCTCCTTACTCACAACATTATCTTTCTAGTTTTATAATTTTTGTTTTGTTTGTTTGTTTGTTTTTGAGCCACACCTAGTGATGCTCAGGAGTTACTCCTTGCTATGTGCTCAGAAATAGCTCCTGCCTTGGGGGACCATATGGGATGCCTGGGGATCTAACCACGATCTGTTCTAGATTAGCTCTTGCAAGGCAAATGCCCTATCCCTTACACCACTGTTCCAGCTCCTTGTTTAATAATTTTTTTCTTTTTTTTGTAGTTTTTGGGTCACACCAGGCGGTGTTCAGGGGTTACTCCTGGCTGTCTGCTCTCCTGGCAGGCACGGGGACCATATGGGACACCGGGATTCGAACCAACTACCTTTGGTCCTGGATCGGCTGCTTGCAAAGCAAACACCGCTGTGCTATCTCTCTGGGCCCTTGTTTAATAATTTTTAAATAATTTATTTCTTTAAAAAGATACATTTTTTCAGGATCATGATCAGATTAGTACATTTAGCTATCAACATCATAGGTGCAGAGGAAAAAATACCTACATTAAAACCCTTTGATGGAATACATTTTCCATGGAACAGAAACTAAAATAACCTGTTATACAATTAGTCACAAATACAGTCCTCAAATTTTTTTCCCCCATACACATGAATATTGGCTAAAACATGTCTCCTTTCTAGCTGCTAGGTACTGGTAGGCCCTGCCACTACTGTGCCTGTCTGAGTTCACAAATCTGTGTAACCTATAGCTTCCCTGTCACTTCTCAGGCTCTTGTCTTAAGACTTAAGATCTGCTTTGAGATTTTTTTTTCCCTTGGAAGGCCCAGACAAGAGTCTGACAGGATCCCAATACCCAGAGATTGACTGAAGTAACATCTTCAATTGAGAGAAAGAGAGAGAGAAACAGACAGACAGACAGACAGACAGGCAGGCAGGCAGGCAGGCAGATAGACAGGCAGAGACAGAGACAGAGAGATATACAGAGAGAGATAATCAACAATTCATTTACCATTCAGAGCAACCAACCTTAAGACCAATACTAAAAAATGCACTTGACAAAACTGGGCTTGGTAGACCAGTCAAAAAAGGTAAGTTGAGTTCAATTCTCTAATATTGGGCTAAATGAAACTCACTCGTTGAGCTAGGATTGCTCAGCTATAGAGAACTTGCCTTCAAAGTAGAATCCCAGGCAGGTTCTCCTGGAGAGCTTCCAGATGCTCTGCAGGTTAAGATACTGCAGCGAAGTGTAGAACTGTCTGTTTTCCATGCACTTCATGTGCAAACATTGCAACTCACATGTACTTGAGCCAAGTGTGCTAGTGGCACCTTCCAGAGTGTCTCATTTCTGGTCATTGCAGGAAACAGCAAAGAAAGAGGCAAAGAAAACATTTTTAAACTCTTAAACCTGTCAGGCATTGAGGCCCATAAATGTTACAATAAAACTCTTGTGTAAAATATAGTTATCATTTTTTCTGTGATAAGAACTTAAAAATCTACTCATATTAACTTTAAGTTATATTATATAGTACTCTTTTTTTTTTTTTTTTTGGTTTTTGGGTCACACCTGGCAGACTCAGGGGTTCCTCCTGGATCTATGCTAAGAAATCGCTCCTGGCAGACACGGAGGACCATATGGGATACCGGGATTCGAACCACTGTCCTTCTGCATGGAAGGCAAACGCCTTACCTCCATGCTATCTCGCCGGCCCCTATATAGTACTATTAATTCTAGTCATCAGTTTCATATTTTCTCCCTAGCACATATTTTATTTTATTTTAGTATTTATTTATTGAGGCACACCCAGTAATGCACATTCAGGTAGACAAGTGCCCTATCTGCGGTCCTATTGTTTTAGTCCTTTAGCTATAATTTTAATTTTGTTAGTTTGTTTTGGGGCCATTTCCAGTAATTATCTGGATGCTGCACTCATGTATCACTTCTGAAGGAATTTGGGGTGCCATTTGGGGTGCCTGTAATTGAATATGCGCTGACATATGTAAGACAAGTATCCTATCTGCTGTACTATCTCTGTGGTTCTCAGTCTTAAATTTTGAGAGGGTCTTTTCTGTCTTTTTTTCCCATAGTGATTGCAATACTTATGGCCCTATGGCCTCCAGAGCACTCATATATTTCATCAGGGCAATGGCTTTTAGGGAGGAAGATTGTCTAAGTGGCGGGGGTTTCAATTCTATCTGGACAGCTACATTTCCACAGGTCTCTTGAGCATAATCATTGAACATAATAGTTCAGGATTATTTTTCATGATTGTTGTTAAGGTAAACAGCCTTGGAAAAGAGATAAAAATCTCCGGGGAGCAGGAGAAAAGATTGGGGTTTTCTTGGTTCTATTTCAATTTTTTTTGTTTTTGTTTTTGGTTTTTGGGTCACACTCAGACACGCTCAGGGGTTACTCCTGGCTCTGTGCTCAGAAATTGCTCCTGGAGGGCCCAGAGAGATAGCACACAGCGGTGTTTGCCTTGCAAGCAGACGATCCAGGACCAAAGGTGGTTGGTTCGAATCCCGGTGTCCCATATGGTCCCCCATGCCTGCCAGGAGCTATTTCTGAGCACAGCCAGGAGTAATCCCTGAGCACCGCCGGGTGTGGGCCAAAAAACAAAAAACAACAACAACAACAACAAAAAAGAAATTGCTCCTGGCAGGCACAGGGATTATATGGAATGCTGGGATTCAAACCAATGTCCATCCTGAAGTGACTTCATGCAAGGCAAACGCCCTACTGCTGTGCCATTGTGCTATCTCTCCAGCTCTCTCTATTTCAATTTTTATTTCTTTGGCTTTTTGGGTCACACTCAGCAGCACTCAGGGGTTATTCCTGGCTCTGTGCTCGGAAATCGTCCTTAATAGGCTCAGGGGACCATATGGGTTGCAGGGAATCGATCTAAGGTCTGTCAGGTTTGGCTGTGTGCAAGGCAAATGCCCGACCACTGTGCTATCGCTCCAGCCCCTCTATTTCAATGTTTTAAAATTAAAAAATTTCAATGTTTTAAAAAAATAGGTAACATGGTTGGAATAGTAACAAAGTTTAAGGCATTGATGGAGAAAATGACCAACGTACCCTGTCCCTAGGCTACCACTGTCTCTAGGTCAACACATTGTGTAGAGGTTGTGTCACTCTCTGAGAATTGAGGTTTGGAAAATTGGCACAAGAAAATAGTGTTCTGGCTATGCTATTCTGTGGGCAATAAACTGCCCTTTGTCTCTAGTCCAAGGGTTTTGTGTCTCTGCCAGCATCCATGAAACTGTGGCAGACTAATTTATGGGTTTGCAAATAGGGTCAAGTCTCAAACTTCACTTTCTGCAACATGGTACAATTATTATTATGATCAAATGCAACGCATCACTACTACTATTATTATTGCTGTTGTTACCAATTTAGTTGAAATTGCGTCGTCTACAGTGAAGAATTTCTCTTTCAAAGAATATTTTAAGACATTTACAGTTCACAGCAAAGATAGGAGTATTGGATCTGCCCTAACTGATGGGAGAGTATTTCAATCATCAGGTTAAATGTATCACTGTTAAAATAAATAATTAAATGTTATTTTTAATTAATTTTATTTTAAATTAAAATGATTTATTTATTTATTTATTTATTTTGCTTTGGGGCCACACCCGGTGACACTCAGAGGTTACTCCTGGCTATGCGCTCAGAAGTCGCTCCTGGCTTGGGGGACCATATGAGACACTGGGGGATTGATCTGCGGTCCGTCCTAGGCTAGCGCTGGCAAGGCAGACACCTTACCTCTAGCGCCACTGTGCCGGCCCCCCTTTTTTTTCTTTATTATTTTTTTTTTTTTTTAACTTAAAGAAAAATTTATTGAAGATCTGAAAAACAATTCCTAAAAGATTGTTCCAGAAAACTGCAGCTACACAAGGCATTGAGTCTATCATGGCAAACGTGCATTGACACAAACACAAACACAATGAAACAAGCCACTATTCTACAATCCGAGCAAAGGCAGGATGCCTAAGGAACACCATGAAGGACCTGCAGCAGGTGGGCTCTTTAAGCACCATTAAAAGAAAAAAAAAAAAAAAAAAAAAGGAGCACAAGTGGGCGCAAGTGTTCAGGTATATACACTGAATTGAACCTTTGGCACTAGCAATCAGAGCATTTGTCATAGAGCATTAACACATAATATCAAAGTGCGTAGTGTCAAAGGAATAGGACCACCAGCATCACAAGCAGCTTTGTCAACCAGGCAATGAAACACTATAGTCATATCTCTCTGCCGTCGATCACTGAATACACTGGTAGCGACTTTGAAATTTAAAAAAAAAAGAGAGAAAAGGAGCCAGGACCCCTTTTAATTTCTGAGTTTAAACTCAAACAGAAAACAAACATCAATTTTGTTATACGTTTTCAAAATACAAGTGTACAAGAGGACTAAGAACAGAAGTGTGTTACAGAAATCCCAAACAACTCGAGTGAGTGTCTGCGCCTCACACTGCTTTCCGGTGGTACTCAGGAGGCGCCACTTCATAATCACTGGCACTAAACAGAGTTGCAGAATTCTTCGCCAAGTACTTTAGAAAATCATGAAGGTAATTCAGTAATAATGCAAGACTCTTCTCATCCAGAGGTGTATAGGCCAACATTGCTCCAATTCTTACAAACAATCTCAGCAGGTGTGGTGCGCCATACACCTGGGACATGGGGGCATCAGGATGGTCTGCCAGGATTTCAGCATATTGTGGTCTTTCAAATTTGTACAAAAGCTGAGTGCCCAACATCACATTGAAGTACTCTTTTATCCCTGCCACAACTTCATTGACAGCATACTCCTTATTATCTGTATTTCCACGAGATTTCTTATAATTTGCATAATCCTCTAGAATGGAATCCACATTTTTTTTGGCAGGGAGATAGAAGAGCTGTTTCTGTCGAGTAATTAAATCCCAGTCATCAACCAGCCATGGTTTTAGTTCTTCAGGAATTTTTACTTTAACTTCAACTCTGTTCATAAAAGTCTCCTCATTTTCAACTGTAGGATCTACTCGGGCTCTTTTCTTCCGAGGAGGCTGAGGTGTTTCACTGGTACTGCCACCATCTCCATTCCCAGGAGCTTTCTGTTTGTTCTTTTTTGTTTTGACTTCGACATTTTTCTGTTGAAGTCCAGATGTCTTCTTTCCTGGGGCAGCCCCTCTCATCTTTCCCTCTGCATACTGCTCCTGATTAGCTTTTTGAAGTTCTCGCTGTTTCTGCAGATTGGTGTCCACATACTTGAGCACTCTGCTTTCTGGAACCCATTCATCCCAGTTTTTATTCCAACCACTGTAATGTATAAAGTATTTCACTTGTTTGTCCTTTATGGCAACCTTTACACACTTTGCTTCATAAAGAAGAGGCCCATGGAAACACAGCACTCGCTCACCCTCCTGGAATTTCGGCTTCGGGTCCTGCTTGGGCGCCATTTATTATAAGCAATTCGCCGCCGCCGCCTCCGGATCCCGCCGCCCCCCTCGCCTCGCCTCGCCTCGCCGCCACCCCACCCAGAGCCGCGTCAGCCTCGCCGGCTCCACAGCCCAGGCGCGCTTCCTTCTTTATTATTTTTTAAAAATAATTTTTGTTTAAACACCTTGGTTACAAACATGATTGTGGTTGGGTTTCAGTCATATAAGAGGACACCCCCATCACCAGTGCAACATTCCCACCACCAATGTCTCAAATATCCCTCCTCCCCTTAATTTAAAATTTAAATTAATTTAAAAAATATTTTCAAAGGGGATCAGAGAGATAATATAGCACAACCATTAGGTTACTTGCTTTGCACATTACCGACCAGGATTTGATCCTTGGCATCCCATATGATCCCCTGAGTCCACCAGGAATGATCTCTAGCATAGAGTCAGGAGTTAGCCCTGAGTACAGCAGGAGAGCCCAAAATTCAAAAATAAATAAGCAAAATTAGTAATTAAATTTTATAGTAAATTATAACCATTTAAAATATTAAGTAAACTATAACTAGATTATTAAGGTAACATAATAATTACAAAAAACTATAACTATTATAGTTCCATGATAAAATTATAGCTCTAATTTTTTGGGGGGGTCACATTTGGTGGTGCTCAGGGGTTACTCCTGGCTCAGAAATCGCTCCTGACAGGCACAGGGGACCATATGGGATGCTTGGATTTGAACCACCATCTGTCTTGTATCTGCTGCGTGCAAGGCAAGCACCCTACCACTGTGCTATTTCTCTGACCCCTATAGCTTTAATTTATTATAAACTGATTTATTAAAATTAAGTAACATATGGGGCCGGAGGGATAAGGCATTTGCCTTGCATGCAGAAGGATGTTGATTTGAATCCCAGTGTCCCATATGGTCCCCGGAGTGTGCCGGGGGCGATTTCTGAGCATAGAGCCAGGCGTAACCCCTGTGTGTTGCCGGGTGTGACCCAAAAACCAAAAAAAAAAAAATAATAATAATAATTAAGTAACATATTATAAAGTCAAATTGTTTATAAATAGAAAGACTTGTAGCATGATGATCCATACTTTCAAGGAGAAAATAACTATTTTGATGTCATGATACGGTTGGATCTATTATTTTTATAAGTGTTAGTGAGAGATTTTATTTATATTTATGTAATATACCCATGTGAAATGTACAGTTTGATGTTTTTTAGTCTAAAAAATGAGTAACTTAAGGTAACAAGAAGCAGGTAACAAAATGTGCCAAACTCCAAGTCCTTTCCTCACTTAAATAAACCCTGTTAGCCTACTTTTTTTTTTAACTTATTGAACTTTTCTTAACCTTTGTGAATATTCCAGGAGAGCTGCACCCTTAAAGTTACAGTATTTTAAGGTGGCAGATAATTGCAAAAAGATATACAACACACACTAATGATAGCAGGCTGCACTCAGGCAATGCTTTAAGAACATTAACCAGTTAATTCACAGGGCACCCCTGTGAAGCAGTAAGTAGCATTATCTTCTCTTGCCTGCTGAGAAAATGTGCAGACTGGAGTGAGTTCACTTTCCTGCCACATTAAAAGCACTGAGTTCTAGAACATAAAGAAAATGCTCCTCTATTATTGTAAAACAGGTTCCATTCAAATAGAAGATAACTTTTTTTTGAAGGGAGTGGTTCCTGTTAAAATATATTTAAAAAGCTATAAGAACTTTCATGCACTCCTTATTGTTTTACAAAGCTTACCTTTTCTTATTAATTTCCTACTTTAAAACTTATGCTTTATGGGGGCCAGAGCGATAGCACAGCAGTATGGCATTTGCCTTGCACATGGTCGACCCAGGACAGACCTGGGTTCTAAACTCAGTGTCCCATATGGTCCCTCGAATCACTAGTGGTTTCTGAGCGCATAGCCAGGAATAACCCTCAAGCATCACAGGGTATGGCCCCAAAACCAACCAACCAACCAACCAACCAAAAAAACCTTATGCGTTATTTCAATAACTAGACTGTAAATGTTTTATGTTTGAGAATTCAGCTTTAGGACTGCTGCCTGCCACCAAAGCACCAGAAGCCTCCACCACAACCCATAGACCTTTTCAGCACTCCCTAATTCCCACTGCCTTAAAAATCTTAATTCTGTCAGAATCTAAGAATTTGTTTTCTCAGAAATGGTCTATATCAAGGGACACTGGCTTTGCTTCTTTCTAGTATAAAAATGGATTATATTATCCATTATTTCTTTCTCCTGATTTTACTTAGCATGGTCCTCTCCAGTTCCAGTCATATTTTCAAAAAGGCAGAATATTATCTTTTCTTTTCTTTTTTTCTTTCTTTTCTTTTCTTTTCTTTTTCTTTTTCTTTCTTTTTTTTTTTTTTTTTTTTTTTTGCTTTTGGGGCCACACCCGGCGGTGCTCAGGGGTTACTCCTGGCTAACTGCTCAGAAATAGATCCTGGCAGGCACGGGGGACCATATGGATCACTGGAATTCAAACCAACCACCTTTGGTCCTGGATAGGCTGCTTGCAAGGCAAACACCGTTGTGCTATCTCTCCGGCCCCATACCTTTTCTTATAGAAAAGTAGCACTCAATTGTGTATAGATACCACATCTTCATCCACTCATCTATTTTTTCACACAGTTGGGTTATTTCCAGATCTTGGCTATTGTAAATACCATGCAAAATTCTTGAAATTCATTTAGTTGAAAAATAAGACATTTGATTATCCAAACGTTTTAAATTAAGTCACCTTCATAGCATTCATAAAAAGGAATTCTATCTTAGGGGCCAGAGAGAGAGAGTACAGTGGCAGGGCATTTGTCTTTCATGTGGCTAACCCAGGATGAACCCAGGTTTAATTCCCGGTGTGCCATATGGTCCCCCCAGCCTGCCAGGAGAGATTTCCGAGGCAGAGCGAGACTAACCCTTAAGTGTCACTGAATGTGGCCCCCAAACAAACAAACAAACAAACAAAAATTCTATCATAAATGGAACTATATGGTGCTAAAATATGAGATAGATCTATTATTATTTGTATTAGTTTTTGGGGGGTTTTGGGCCATACCCAGTGACACTCAGAGATTACTCCTAGCTATGCACTCAGAAATCACTCCTGGCTTGGGGGACCATATGGGACGCCTGGGGACTGAATTGTGGTTTGTCCTGGGTCAGCCCCATGCAAGTCAAACGCCCTACTACTACTCCATCGCTCCAGCCCTATTATTTGTATTAACTTAAGGTATTCAAGTTAATACTATTATTTCTCTCTTAGAACCAATTTTAACATACTGAAATTTTAAAATTTCCTATGTCCAAATTATATAGTTCATTTATTATTTAATTTGAAAATTAATAATTTTTGAATTATTTTAGTATGGTGATGAATTGTGTTCAAGTCTCGATCCTCTCCTTTTTCTGCTTGTCTAAGTATCTCTGCACTCATGGGAGATAGGAAGCCAGAAAAACCTTCTGTGGTGGAGTTAACTCTCAATCTTATCTCCTTACACTAATAAACTGAGACAATTACCTTATGTACTCAAGTATAAGCCGACCCTCCTAATGTTATCCTGAAAATTGGAAAAACTTAGTGACCTGAGTATAAGCCAACATGAAAAATGCAGCAGCCACTGGTAAATTTCAAAAATAAAAATATATACCCCAAACAATTACAATAATTGAGGAATCAGATGTTAAATATTTTTCAATATTTACTGCTAATAAAAAAAACTGCTGAAGAAGGTGGTGGACAGAGCAGGAGCTGGTTTTGCTTTAATGCATTTTGTTTTCTTTTAAAGTAGCACCACTGGCAGTTTTTACCCTTGACTTGTTATGACCACTTGTAAAAATATTTGGGTTAGTTAAATGTGAGTGGATAAATTAATTGCAAAAGCATGCTAATAGCATGTTAATAACTTGGAGGAACAGTCATGCTATGGTCCAATCAAGCACTTTTATTTAAGTGCTCCCAAAGGAAAAGAGAATTTGGAGTAAATTGAAGATTTACTTTTGTCCTCAGTAAAGTAAATGAGTATAGATATACTGGAATTATAACCCTCAGTAAAGAGATAGGCCCCCTTTTTATTTTTTTTGGGGGGGTTGGGTCACACCCAGGGGTTACTCCTGGCTCTGTGCTCAGAAGTTGCTCCTGGCAGACTCAACGAACCATATGAGATGTGAGGAAGCGAACTGAAGTCTGTCTGGGGTTAGATGCATGCAAGCAGATGCCTACCGCTGTGGCATCTACTCTGGTCCAGACGCCCTTTTTAATGAGTTTTTGGGTCAGACCTAAAAATGCTCAAGGCATATTCCTGACTCTCTGCTTAGGGGTCATTCCTGGCAGTGCTCAGGGAATCAACCACATATAATGTTGGGATCAAATCTGTACCAGCAAATGCCTTAACCTCTGCATTATTTCTCTAGTACAAGAGATGTTCTTGTGTGTGTGTGTGTGTGTGTGTGTGTGTGTGTGTGTGTGTTTGTGTGTTTATTTGGGTCACATATAGTGCTGCTCAGGGATTACTCCTGTCTCTGCACTCAGAAATCACTCCAGGCAGGCTCAGAAGACTGTATGGGATGCTGGGGACAGCACTCAGATCAACCAAGTGCAAGGCAAGCACCCTACCTGCTGTGCTATAGCTTTAGCCCCCAAGAAACACACTTTTAAAATAACATAAGAAGCACCACCCCCCCAAAAGAAGCAAATATTTTGAATTCAATATTTGAGGTAAAATAAATACTTATGATTGTGACTCAGTAGAGTAAGATCTGATCAAAAGAGAGTAGACATCATCTGTTTCCTCTTTACAAAAGTTTCCCTCTATAAAAACATTAGTACTCTGGATTATTTCTGTAAAACTTAACCTTGACATTTGATGATGACCTAGAAAAATACGTCAACTTGCTGAAAGCAAGGACAGAAATGACTCTTTCAAACATAAAGGATTTATTTCAGAAGTAAAAGTAAAGTTAGCTTCAGATTCAGAAAAACATTGACAATGACCTTAACTCTGATGCCTTGCAACAGAGCTTGCAACACCATAGTTGGCAGTGATATGGGAGAGAACAGTGATGGTTTTCATTCATTGGTTCTTTTGAGGTTATTTTGGAACCCAGGCAAGAGAAAGCTGATTCTTCTTTTGAGGTTATTTTGGAACCCAGGCAAGAGAAAGCTGATTCTTCTCTCAAGTCCATGTTCTCTCTTGAACACATATTTCTTCTCTTTCTATTCTTTCATGTTTTCCTAAGTAAATTTCATTCAATAATAATTTTGGTTTACACACACAATACAATTATCTAATTTGTTTATTTTTATTTATAAAGGTACCAATTCCTATACATAATAATGAAGTACTGTAAACTAAGATTTTTATTTGGGGGCCCCACCTGGAAGTGCTCAGGACTTATTCCTGGATAAATGTTCAAGGGTCACTCCTGGTATGCTTGGAGATCATATGGGCTGTTGGGGAATGGGTTGGTCATGTGCATTGCAAGTACCCTACTTGCTGTAATATCACTGAGGTCCCTACAAATATATTTTAATATACTGGTTTATGTAGTTTTATTTTATAATTTATTTATTCAAAGGTTTGGGCTACACTTGGTGGTGCTCAGGATGTACTCATAGATCGGTAATCAAAACCGGCCTTTGCAGTGTACCATATGAGGGTGCTGGCAATTGAACCAAGTTGACCATATAAACACCTTACCAGCTGTACTCCCTGGCTACAGAATTTTTGTTTTGTTTTTGTGGTCACATAGGGTAGCATATTTCTTCTTTACACATTTGCCAAACCAGACGACAATTCGGTTCCATTTTTTTCCCTTCAGTAATATATTTTGAGAATTTCTTACATTTATTTATTTTGTTTGTTTTTTGGGCCACACCCGGCGGTGCTCAGGGCTTACTCCTGGCTGTCTGCTCAGAAATAGCTCCTGGCAGGCACGGGGGACCATATGGGACACTGGGATTTGAACCAACCACCTTTGGTCCTGGATCGGCTGCTTGCAAGGCAAACACCGCTGTGCTATCTCTCCAGGCCCAATTTCTTACATTTCTGTATTATTAAAAAATAATAATTTAATAATTTAATTTTTGGTGGTCTCACCAGACACTGCTTAGGGCTCACTCATGGCAGAGCTTGAGGAGATCATATGTACAGGTTTAAAACCTGGGTTGACTCTGTGCAAGGAAATCTCTTGCCTATTGTACTTCACCTGGAGATGCTAAGGGTTTGATCTATCTTGGAGATTAAACCTGGGTCATCTGCGTGTAAGGCAAATGTTGTACTTGCTATATATTATTGCTCTAGTGCCAATATTTTAAATAATTTAAAGCAGGGAGATGCAAGTCAAATCAACAATCAGGTATCGTCTCATGCTACAAATACTGGCACACATCATAAAGCCCAAGAACAACCAGTGATGGCAGGGATACGGGGAGAAAGAAACTCTCATTCACTGGTGATGGGAATGCTGTCTAGTCCAACCTTTCTGGAAAACAATATGGTTATTCCTCAAAAAGTTGGAAATCGAACTTCCAAATGATCCAGCAATACCACTCCTAGGAACATACTCTAGGAACACAATACAATACAAAAAGTCTTCTGCACTCCTATATTTATCGCAGTACCAGGATTTGAAAACAATCCAGCTGCCCAACAACAAATGAGTGGCTAAAGAAACTGTGGTATGTTTACATAATGGAATACTATGAAGCTATTAGGAAAAATGACATCATAGACTTTGCCTTTACATGAATGGATAGGGAGACTATTATGCTGAGTGGAATGAGCCCTAGGAAGAGGGATAAACATAGAATAGTCTCACTCATCTGTGGGATATAGAAAAATAAAAAACAGTATGGCAATAATATCCAGATACAATAGAGCTGAACACTGTGATGACCAGCTCATGAAAGAAGGTTGCCACAAAGAGCAGTGAGTGCATCTAGAACACTAACCACAATGACAACTAAAATAATAATTATAGTGAGGGAGACAGGCAAAATGCCTGTCTGAGATACAGGCAGGGGATTGGGGTGAGGGAGGGAAAAGGGAGGACATTGGTGGTGGGAAGATTGTATGGGTGAAGGGTGCTGTACATTCTGAAACACAGTATAAAATTTTTGTAAACATGGTGATTAATAAAAAGAAAACAACTAACCCTAAGCCTAATTCTAATCCTAACTCTAACCTAAGCCTAACCTTAACCTAATCCTAACCCTAAACTTAACCCTATCCCTAATGCTAACCTAAATCTAACCTTAACCCTAATCCCAGCCCTAACCCTAAACCTAGCAATAACCCTAAGCCTAGTCCTAACCAAAGATAATACGTAAAATAAAATAAAATAAAATAAAATATTTTAACCAAATAGATAATACATTTGTGTTTCCAGTATGTTCACCTCTGGCTCTAGGCTTTGGGTTCAGTGTTAGAGTGTCCAGCTTTGTAGGTAGGAGCTGAGTTCAGCCCTCCCCATCATCCAGTGCAGTCTTTAGTGCTTCTACAGCCAAAGGGATGGAGGAAATAAATATAATATATATGTACACATATCTACTTTTAGTTGTTAGAAGAATTTTGCTTTAGACTTGAGCAAGGTAGTAGAGCAAGTAAGATGTTTCCTTTGAATGTGACAGACCTAGGTTTGATTCCCAGCATTATATGGTCCCTTGAGCCTGCAGGAGTAATCTCTGAGCACAAAGACAGGAGTAAGTCCTGAGTACTGCCTAAACAAAACCCAAATTTTTATTTCAAGATTCTAGGAGAGACCATAGGACTTAGAGGATATGCCTAGTATAGGTTTACCTAGTATCCTTATACTACATAACTTTCAGAGCATCTCTATTTGCGGGCCCTGGAGACCCCCCAAGCACTACAGGAGAGGCCTGAGTATACCTGATAGCATACATGGCAGCTGCACCCACACCCCCCAGTAGCCGCCATTCCAAATGCTCAATTTGATCACTTCATGACTAGCCTTTGTAGAGACACAAAATTGACAAAAATTCCAGATGAATCAGTTATGGGCTGAAAACTCTGGGGTCTCTTTGGAGTGAGGATGAGCAGCTTCTGCTATCCCTCTCCTTTCTTAGGGAAGCCCTGGTAGCTATACCCATGTCCCACAGCCATCATGTCAAGTCATTGGCCCAGCAATTCAATACTGAGAAACCCAGTAGGAACACACCAAATTAGACATGAAAGTAGCATAGAAGTCACCTGAGCTAACAACGAATACTAATACAATGCTGAACTCAAAATAAACAGCTTAGTAAACTTTCAGGCATTGACTTAGTGATCCCATTGTGAGATATAACAATTACACAAATTTTCTTTTTAATGAAATGTGTGTGTGTGTGTGTGTGTGCGTAACTCCATTACCATTTAGCTGTAATAAAAATATATCATACGGAGAGATAGCACAGTGGTAGGGCATTTGCCTTGCAAGCGGCTAACCCAGGTTCAAATCCTGGCATCCCATATGGTCCCCTGTGCCTGCCAGAAGCAATTTCTGAGGAAAGAGCCAGGAGTAACCCCTGAGTGCCATCTGG
This sequence comes from Suncus etruscus, assembly GCF_024139225.1. Classification (NCBI taxonomy): domain Eukaryota; kingdom Metazoa; phylum Chordata; class Mammalia; order Eulipotyphla; family Soricidae; genus Suncus; species Suncus etruscus. The sequence goes on along the minus strand of NC_064857.1, from coordinate 100,220,221 downwards.
ATTGGGATTTTGGCCCAACCTCCCCACTCAAAACATAAATTATTTTGTGCCGACAAGAAAGCAGGCTTGGAGTGGGGTGGGGAAACTGGAGACAGTGATAAAGGGGATGTTACTAGCCCTTGTAGATGCAGCAACACTGCATCTTCTGACTCTGGCATCAAACTCCAGTTATAGCTGGACAACTGGTACTAGAAGAGGTACTCTGAACAGAGCTTGAAAAATTCCCCTCCCCAAGTAATGATAATAAAATAAAAATATTGTTTCAGCCCCTGTCGTTGACTTTTTTTTTGGTTTTTGGGTCACACCCGACAGTGTTCAGGGGTTACTCCTGGCTGTCTGCTCAGAAATAGCTCCTGGCAGGCACGGGGGACCATATGGGACACTGGGATTCGAACCAACCACCTTTGGTCCTGGATCGACTGCTTGCAAGGCAAACACCGCTGTGCTATCTCTCCGGGCTCTGTCGTTGACTTTTTAGTAAAGCACAAAGCTTTTGTTTGTGATGGTCCTTTTTTTTCTTTTTTTTGAAGATAAATATCCTAGGAATCTCTCCATAATATTTTTAATTAACCTCTGAAAAGGCTCTTATTATTTTTTTAAGTCAAGCACTTTAAAAAATGCTTATAAAAACACTGATTTACAAAGTAATTCATGATACAGTTGTTTGTTTCAGGCATACAATGTTCCAACACCAATCCCACCATCGACTTAAACCTCTTTCCACCAGAGTCCCCAGTTTCTCTCCTTCCACCAGATTATCCCTTTAGCAGGCACAAATTTATTTCAATTACTAATTACAAGAAAACTTAAGAGGATGGCAAATGCAATTATCAGAAAATAAATCAATAAAAGACAATTTGAGATGGTTAATTGCCATATGATATTATCCTACTTAAATAAATTAAACTCTTTTAATACAATAGAATATAATACCTACTCCCAGCTACACAGATAAATTTTCAACTCTGGTATCTAAAATATAAGGCAGAAACTTTCCTTTTGTACACGGGTCTCAATATGGTAATAATTCTGTCTTTAATTAATTAATAATTAATAAATTAATAAATTAATTTCATTAATAAAGCTAATTTAAAAAATTCTTCACTAATATGGACCCGAAAGATAGCACAACGGTAGGGCATTTGCCTTGCATACAGCTAAACCAGGATGGATGGTGGTTCGAATCCCAGCATCCCCATATGGTCTCCTGAGCCTGCTAGGAGTGATTTCTGAGCACAGAGCCAGGAGTAACCCCTGAGCTCTGCTGAGTGTGACCCAAAAACCAAACCAAAACAAAACAAAAAACAAAAAAAAACTTATCAAAAAAACCCTTCACTAATATATTTTAGAGCTTACATGAATTGGGTGAAGTCTATAACTATAAAGTTTAGTAAATTCGAATTTATTTAAACTTAGTAAATTTAGAATTGACACAATTTAAAAGAGAAAATGGGTCCTTTTGGGGGTCTGGTGGCGATGTTCAGGCCGACCAGCCAGGTCTAGCAAGTGCTCCAGCAGCTCAGACTTAACAAGACTATCTGGCTGCAGTGCAGTTCAGCTGTTCATTTTGCTGAAGGCGGATAATTTATGCCACATCCCAAAGCTCAGATCAAGAACATAAAACCAGAGAGGAATGTTAATGAAAAAATGTTACAGATTCTTAAAGTGACACCATTTTTCCTATTTTTAGTTTCACTTAGTTTTCCCTACTGAACTGATCTGGTCTCAGAGAAGGAAAAAGGAAAATGAATAGCAGAAAGGAATAAAGAAAAAAAACAACAGAGGACTGTGCTGGGCACATAGGGTGTATTCAGAAATATTTATTTGTTTATTTTTTGCTTTTGGGCCACACCCTGTGATGCTCAGGGGTTACTTCTGGCTATGTGCTCAGAAATCACTTTTGGCTTGAGGGACGATATAGGATGCTGGGGATCAAACTGAGATCTGTCCTGGGTCAGCCGCTTTCAAGGCAAATACCCTACTGTTGTGCTATCACTCTGGCCCCCAGAAATATTTATTGGCTGAATAAGTAAATGTGTATATTTATATTTTCAGCTGTGCTTAATTTTACATTTCATTTTGTATGGAATAGGATGAAACCAGCAAATATAAATTATGCAGAATAAAGTTTTGTAAGGCTGATAAACCTTGAAGCAAATGTATTTTGCTTTTGTTAGAACTTTTTGAGGCATTTGCTTTATTGCTTTTATGACTATGACTTAATTATAAGAGACAATAAATATGGGCAGAATATTAATCATAGTTCTTAGAGACAGTTTGAATTCTTTAATTACCTTAGATAAATTTTCTGCTCCGTTTAGTCAAAGCACAATAATGAGCCAGATTGTAATGGTAGACCAATCTAAAAGTGTTTTGATACCCTGAGTAAATTACTTTTTCTTATGAAAGACTTATAAGTTCCCTTAGAGGGAGTTACTTCTGATGAGGGCAAGAAATGATTCTTAATAGATTCTTATTTTGCTTCCCTGCTCAGAGATGTATGCATTAAATTTAATTAACAAACAACTTCTAGTTATTTTTTTTTAAGTTTTTTTTTTTTATGGGAGGGGGTCACACCTGGTGGTGTCAGGGGTTATTCCTGGCTTTGCTCTCAGGGGTCATTTCTGGTGATGCTCAAGGGAGCATATGGGTTGTCAGAGACCAAACCTGGGTCAGCTATGTGCAAGGGAAATACCCTACCTGGTCTACTATTGCTCTAGCCCCTATGACCCCTTGTTTTTAGATTTATTTATTTATTTATTTATTTATTTTTGAGACATATCTAGCTATATTCAGGGCTTACTCCTAGGTTTATTTATTTATTTATTTTTGAGACATATCTAGTTGTATTCATGGTTTACTCAGGGATTACTCCTAGTAGTGCTCAGGGAACCATATGCTGGGAATTAAATCTCTGTAAGAGACATCCACTGTACTATTTCTTCTGCCCTAGTTTTTTTGGTAGTGAAGCAATCAATAACTATCAATAGCTATCAATTATTAAGCACACTTCATGCACTGAAACTGCACTTAGAAATGCATTATTTGAGATGGAGAGACAGTAGAGGTTAAGGCACCTGACCCAATTGGTTCCTCTGCGCATCCCTAAATCTCCTCCTAGTTCTGCCACGTGTACAACCCACCCTGAAAAAAATGATACGCATAGCCTCATTTTATGACCTGTCAAAAATTATGAGGCAACTGTTATTACCCAAATGAGAAGCAGAGGCATCAAGCTGATGGTACTTTTCCAAAAGCTCTCTCTGAGTTAGTGAATCCAAATCGGGTGCTGAGTCCTGCTATATAGTCCCTGGGATCTGTTGCCTTTCTAGACAGAACTTTAGTTACAATCTAAAATAGTTCATAAAACAGGAACCTTTGAAACGTTTCTTATTGCCAGTGAGTATGCCAGGCTTGATCTTATTTTGACATAATAGGAAAATTTTATCTTTCGGCCACAGGAACTCAGGTAAGCTAACAAATTTGCTTTTTTTGGAAACACAATAGTCAAACATTTGTAGATTGCTTACAATGTCAGGCATATTCTCTGTGCTTTATAAACATAAGCATATTAAAGCAGCATTCTATGAAATGTTACTATTATTAATTCCACTTTTTTGTTTGTTTTGGTCACAGTGGCTGGTCCTCAGGGCTTACTCCTGGCTCTGGATTGAGGGATGACTTCTGGGAAGTAATCAGGGTCTAGATCAAATCTTGGGTCAGCTACATACAAGGCAGGTACTTTACACACTATTCTTTTTGTTTGTTTGTTTGTTTTTGGGTCACACCCAGACGTGCTCAGTGGTTACTCCTGGCTCTATGCTTAGAAATCGCTCCTGGCAGGTGCAGGCACCATATGGGATGCCAGGATTTGAACCAGCTTCCTTCTGCATGCAAGGCAAATGCCTTACTCCATGCTATCTCTCCGGCCCCTTACACACTATTTTATCTCTCTGACCTCTAATTCTCACTTATAATTTATATTTGTTTTTACTTATATTTGTTTATTTGTTTTTGTTTTAAGGCCACACCCAGACATGTTCAGGGGTTGCTTCTGGCTCCAGTAATTACTCCTAAAGGGCTCAGGGGACCATTTAGGATATCAGGGATCAAACGACGGTTGGCCGTGCAAGGCAAGTGTCCTCCCCGCTGTAATGTTTCTCCAGCCCAATGTTTCCTTTTTTTTTTTTAAATCGTTCTTTTATAGCAGTACATTTTGCTTTGTGGTAACTCTGCATTCTAACTTTCTATATACTTGTTTCCAAGAAGAAAGCAAAGAAAGTTTAACAAAGCGGAATAGCTTTGCCATCCAAGTTCAACAGTTTGTTTACCAAAGGCAAGCAACTCCGACTGACTGTTGGTGAGAAGAGGAGTGAGTTGGCATTTGACGGCAGGGCATGTGAGGCACCTGGAGTGAGGCACCTCTCTCGCTCCACTGGCTTCCTAAGCTTTCAGTAGGGCACGTCTCGGGAGCAGGTCCAGACACCCTTTCTCTGCCCTATGATGCAGCCTCCTGCTTACATTCCTGGTCCATCCAGCCTGGGAGAAGCCTGCATAGTCAGCAGAGAACAGGGCTCTGAGCTCTGGGCCTGATCAGGCCTCCACTTGTAGTAATGTTCTCTATAGATGTTTTGTTTTCTCATGGGGGAACATTGACAGGCTTCATGATTCCCCGGAGGCTGGCAAGACAAACGCGTTTCTGACATGTAGGCCTGTCTCTGGTTACAGATGGAGGGTGTGGCCTGCCTCTATCTTGGGGCAATATTCTCCCTTACCAGCTGAAAGGCCTCAGGCATTTGAGGCTTTGCTTGGAGTCTCACTGTCTCTCTCTCTCTCTCTCTCTCTCTCTCTGCATATTGCATATGTGTATGTGTTTAGGGTGAAGCATATAGAGATCTTGCTCTTTCATGTCACACCAGCTGTCTGGCTTGCCCACTTCACCTCCTGCCGCCAACTGGAGCAAATGGAAAGAATGACATTTGCCAGAAGGGTCAGAAGCAAGCAACTCTTGTCCTGGTCGCCTCAGTGGGTCCCCTCCACAGGGGACCAGGGTAACTTTTGTATTCTTGTTAGTCTCCCTGGGAGGTCTTTAAAAAACCTTAAAGGGTTGGTACCAAGAGATTTTTTTTGTGTGTGAGGTCTTTAATTTTGCCCCACTCTGCTCTGGATTGTGAAAGCAGATAGCAATAAGTCATACCTCTTATGGAATTTCACAGTTTACAAACTTCTTTTATATTCTTTCTTTTGTTGAAAGCTTTCAGGTACCCAAGAATGGTCTTATTCACATATTTAGGGTGAGAAACCCCACCTTAGAGAGGCAGAGTTGTTTGCCCAAGATCACAGAGATGTAGATTTCCTGAATCAGGGAGTCCCTGCTCTATTCTACTCAATAGAGTGTCACAGTGCTTTAAAATAATTTCTTTATATATTTAACTTTGGGCCACACCCAGTAGTGCTCAGGGCTTAGTCCTGGCTCTGTGCTCAAAGAGCACTCCCAATGGTGCTTGGAGGACCATATGTGGATCCAATGTGTGTCATCTGCATGCAAGGAAAATGCCCTACCAACTCTACTCTCTTTGGCCCTTAATTTTATTTTTAAATAGGGCCAATTCCAACTGTTGTCTGTGCGATGTAGGCTCAGACAGCACTGTATCAAGCCTGAAGTGCTCAAGGACTATCAGAGTTACAGCAGAAGATGCTGGGGTGCTATGTAGTTTAAGGAGGTCCCACATGCCAGGCCAGTGCTCTCCCATTCCATCTGCACTTTCTCTTTGGCCCAATGTGATAGTGACTTTAAGTAGTGTGATTTTTCTAGTTGAGTAAAAGCCTCAGAGTTCCTTTAAACCATGGAAACTCTTTCTAGCATCTTGGAATGTGGGGGTCAGCTCCTGTTCTAGCAGGTGTTCAATAAATTGTGGTCGAACGGAGTCAGATGTTGTCACTAACTTGTAATATGCCACTTAGCCTCCAGCAAACCTTTTGACCTCCCTCGCCTCTTCTGCAGCAAAGGCTGTTGTGAAGCTCAAATGAGATCACATACAGTTTTATGGGGATATAAAAATGTATGGAATTCTCTTTACGCCACAGTTTTAAAGTGCCTAGGTAAGTTATACTTTTATGAGTATCTTCTTGGCATGATCTTGTCTCAGTTATTCTTAAAGTATTTGAGCTATTGGTTGCATTTTTTTTTTAGTATAAAGAAAGGAGGAATGAAGGCAGAGAAAAGTAGATCAAAGATGAAAGGAAGGAGCAGAGTGATAGTGCAACAGTAGAGCGTTTGCCTTGCATGTAGCTGACCCAGGACTGACCTGGGTTCAATCCTTGGTGTCCCATATGGTCCCCCCCAAATCAGAAGCAATTTCTGAGCGCATAACCAGGAATAACCCCCGAATGTCACTGGGTATGGCCCAAAAACAAACAAAAAAGATTAAAGAAAAGAGTGTTAAGGCTGAGAGGAGGCATTAAAACAAAACAAAAGAAAAAGAAAACAGAGACAAACAGCAGTAGGGTTGAAGAGCAAGTACAATAGCAAACATTTACACAGTTGTCACGGAGACAGGTGCTATTCTACATGTTTTGGTGTATATTCTTTAATTCTCATGGGGACTTAAGGCAGTCATCTTCTTTTGGGAAAAAAGGTGTTCGTTTTTGGATCTCCCTCAGTGGTGCTCAGGTGCAGGGGTGGGGTGTGTGTGGGTGTGTGTGTGTGTGTGTATGTGGAAAGTCTCTCCCATGCCATGCAGGGGATCAGGGATTGAATTGGGGCTTCCACATGCCAAGCATAAGTTCCTTTGAGCTTAAGACCTTTGAGGCATCTCTCTGACTGCTGGGTTTCATTTTTAGCCACTGAACAGATGATGAAAGAAGCAGATGATATTTAATACAATGCTGCAGACTCCGTGGCCTTGAGAGGCAGAACTGCTTGGGGTTGCTCAGTTTTTCTACGGGTTCATGTTTCTAAGTAAGAAGGAAAGGAGACAGTCTTAGAAAAATCTCCTGGTCTCAGAAACATGAAGAACATGCTTAAGGAGAAAACATTCAGATCCTCCTAGAACATTCCTCTTCACTGTTATGGCCTTACTACTTACTGTTATGATATAAACCAGACAGAAGACTAGAGATAAGATTAGGTTAGAGAGTGTGGGCCAGAGAGAGTGCACAATGGTTAAAGGTGCTTGCTTGACAATGACCTACCCAGTTTTGAACCTGGCACCCCATGTTGCCAGGAGTGATTGCCAGGAGTGATACCTTAGTGTATGCCAGGTGTGATTCTCTCCCCTTACCCAAAATAGAAAAAAAGAAAAAAAAGATTAGGGAGTGTGCATCCTGCTCTTCAGCTAGAACTAACCTCAGCTTCTTGCACAGATACATTAACAAATTTTGTTTTTCTCTTTCCTGATGATTTTCTCTCTCTCTCTCTCTCTCTCTCTCTCTCTCTCTCTCTCTCTCTCTCTCTCTCTCTCTTTGGTTTTTGGGCCACACCTGGTGACACGCAGGGGTTACACCTGGCTATGCACTCAGAGATTGCTCCTGGCTTGAGAGACCATATGGGACGCTGGGGATCGAATGGAGGTCCATCCTGAGTCAGCTATGTGCAAGGCAAATGGCCTACCACTGGTCTATCGCTCTGGCCTCATGATTTGCTCTTTTTACCAAACCCTGATGTCAACAGTCTCAAGCTAGATAGAGCCTTACTTAGTATTTTCTTTCATTTTCCTCAGCATTGATCAAGGACAGCAGTTCTTTCTTATTTAAATTTTAGAATAGGCAAAGCCAAAGAGACAGTAGAGCAGAGATAGTAGTGCAGTATTTCCTGTTGCCAATCTGGCTTCTATCTCTGGCTCCCCATATGTTCCCCCCCACCTCCCACAGCCAACCAGGAGTAAACCCTGAGCACACTTGGGTGTGGTTTCCTAAAACAAAACAAAACAAAAAACAAAGCAAAATAAACACCAACCTCCAAAAAAAGAAACCCTAAATTTTATAATAAGAATATAGTCTTATAATTCAAGAATAAAAATAAATGTGCAAAAATATATATTATGAAAATTCTCTTCCCTCTGCCTCTTTCTTCACAGTCAAGCCATGGCAGTGGTGTTATTTTTGTTTGTTTGTTTGTTTGTTTTTGGGACATACCTGGTCATATTCAGGGGTTACTTCTGGCTCTGTACTCAGGAATTATTCTTGATTGGGTTTGGGGGACCATATGGCATACTGGAGATCAAATATGAGTTGGCTGCATGCAAGACACAGAAAGGCCTTATCCACTGTACTATAATTCTGGCCCCAGAAATGGTGTTATTTTTGTAATATATCTTTTCAGAACTACTTTATGAGTGGATATAAAAGTAAACACAAATGTTTTTCTTTTTTAATGCAAAAGGAATCTTTTTTCTCCACTTAATACATCTTGGCAATCTCTACATATTAATATTTAGAAAATATTTTTGTTTTACCTCATTTATTTTGTCTTTATCCCTGTCATACAAGTAATTTTTTGGAGTCCCCTAATATTTTTGTTTGTTTTTAGGTGACACTCAGGGGTTACTCCTGACTATGATCTCAGAAATTGCTTCCAACTTTGGGGGACTATATGGGATGCCGGGGATTGAACCCAGGTCTGTCCTGTTTCAGCTGCGTGCAGGGCAAATGTCCTATTGCTGTGCTACTGCTCCAGTCCCATGGAGTCCCCTAATTTATTGAGTACTAGTCCACTCCTGAAAGATTTATCTTTTCAAAGCTTCTGTATAAAATGCTATCATGGGGGTTGCAGTAAGGCAAGAGTAAATCCAGGATAAAAACCAAAATCTAGAAGCCTCCAGATGAGAAGCTATGACCTTGGAGGCAGGTTTGACCATGTTCTGGCTCTGCCCTGTGATAGATCATTCTGGCTCTGCCTTGTGATAAAGTGCAGCTGGAGTGCCAGAGGCTTGCATTTTTGACAACACCTGTTCCATTTGGAGAACGAAGGAAAACAGCCTATTCTGGGGAAGTTTAACACACCTGAGCTTGTTCCCAGCAAAGTTTTACGATAAGTACAGATTGACAGCTGGTATATGAGCCGCCCAAAGGTAAACTCCTATAATAAAAGAAATTGATAGCAGGCTAGATAGAGGTGAGATAAGGACTATTATCCACAGCTATTCTTTCAACAGGCTGCTACCAAGTCTCATCTATAACTTGTATTAGATAAAAAATTAGCTCAACAGCTCTAGTCTTAAACCTTTAAGTAAGTTCTGACACCTTATCAAAGAGCAAGAGGAATTTATCTTTGTACTTTGGACACATGTCAAATAAAAACACTCAGTAAAGGATAAAGTATCTAAAATATAGATGACATATCTTAAACATATATTATTTTACAATTTATTAAATGCTTATATTGATGACAGGCTCAAGTTGTGGCTTAGTTTTCTAAGGCTATTCTATATGTTGTATTTTATGTCATGATTTTGATATGAATCCACAGTTTTCAATCGCTTCTCGGCCTTTTGGCTAAGATCAAGTGTAGAATCCACAGTTTTCTTTTGTTCATAAATCAGGAACAAAAGATCACAGATTATCACAGCACTTAAAAAAAATGTAACTTAAAAAAAAACCCTTTATATAAGTGGGTTTGGGCCATACTCAGCAGTGCTCAGGGGTTACTCCTGGCTCTGCTCTGAGAAATTATTCCTGGCAGGTTCAGAGGACCATATGGGATGCCAGGAATCGAACTGGGGTCCATCTGGGCTTGACAGCATGCAAGGCAAATGCCCTACCACTGTGCTATCACTCCAGCCCACCCCCCAAGCTTTGTTTGCCAGAAGTCTATTCTGCATTTCAAGGAAAGTCCTTATGCTTCCCGTTCATTCTCTTTGTTATTTATTTATTTATTTATTTATTTGTTTATTTTTGGTTTTTGGGTCACACCTGGCGGTGCTCAGGGGTTACTCCTGGCTGTCTGCTCAGAAATAGCTCCTGGCAGGCACGGGGGACCATATGGGACACCGGGGTTCGAACCAACCACCTTTGGTCCTGGATCGGCTGCTTGCAAGGCAAACACCACTGTGCTATCTCTCCGGGCCCTATTTATTTATTTTTTAAATAAAAGAAATTTGGATTTTTTGGGAGGGTGGCACACCAGGATGCTCAGGTGCTATTTCTACTCTATGCTTAGAAGTGACCATGGCAGTGCTTTAGAGACTGTAATATGCCACCAGAAACTTGAATCAGTAGGATACCAGGCAAGCACCTTAACCCCTGTGCTTTTTGCTCCCTCTTTTATTTTTAGAAGAGTGTTATTAAATAGGTTAGTGGTAGAGTACTGGGATCACCACTTCTTTTTATTTTGTTTTTGTTTTGGGGTCACACCCAGCAGTGCTCAGGGTTTACTCCTGGCTCTGAGCTCAGAAATTGCTCCTGGCAAACTTGGCAGACCATATGGGATGCCGGGAATTGAACCGGTGTCCATCCTGTGTTGGCCACATACAAAGCAAACGCCTTACCGCTGTGCTATCGCTTTGGCCCCATCACCACATTAAAAAAAATAGATAAATAAAAATAAACATCCAGATAAAAGGAGGAAAATTCAAGGAAATATTTGTTTCTGCTTTATAAGTTTTTGTTCTGAATGAGTGAAAAATAATAAGACAGAAACACAATGACACTTAAGTGTGATGAAGTCATGCAACAAGTCTCCAACTCTGATTTTCAAAAAGTGCCATATATTTCTTTGTTTTTCTTAAAGTCTCCAATATTTTAATTAAAAAAAAAGTGTAGTCTATAGGTTTTTGTTTTTGTTTTTGTTTTTTTTTTTTTTTTTTTTTTGGTTTTTGGGCCACACCCGGTGATGCTCAGGGGTTACTCCTGGCTGTCTGCTCAGAAATAGCTCCTGGCAGGCACGGGGGACTATATGGGACACCGGGATTCGAACCAACCACCTTTGGTCCTGGATCGGCTGCTTGCAAGGCAAAAGCCGCTGTGCTATCTCTCCGGGCCCTAGTCTATAGGTTTAATAATTAGAATATCATGACTTAAAAATCACTTTAAATTATTTTTTTGGTTTGGGAGCCATACCCAGAGTGCTCAAGGGTTACTACTTCTGGCTCTGCAGTAAGAAATCATTCCTGGTGGATTCAGAGGATCATCAAAGCTAGGTAAGCCGAGTGTAAGGCAAGTGCCCTACCTGCTGAATTATCCCTCTGGAACCAAGAAAAGGCAGTTTTTTTGTTTGTTTGTTTGTTTTTGTTTTTGGGTCATACCCGGCAGCGCTCAGGGATTACTCCAGGCTCTATGCTCAGAAATCACTCCTGGCAGGTGCGGGGGACCATATGGGATGCCGGGATTCCAAAAACCGTCCTGTTCAAAAGCAAACGCCCTACTGCTGTGCCCCAAAATAGCAAAATTTTAAAAAAACAATTGAAGTTAATTTGATTATAAGGAACAATCCAATTTGTTACTTCTGTATTTCTATTTTTATTAGGAAATTTTTTTGAGGCTAATTGAACAAAAACATATTACAAGTCTAAATAATTATGAAATCTAAATAATTTTGGAGGAAAAGCAAATTGAATAATTTTTTGTTCTTGTTTCTTTAATAACTCTGAAGATGAAGTATGAAGATATTTAATTAAAGCATCTTTTTTCTTTCAAAATGTGGTCAGTAGTCCTGGAAAACTTTTTATTTCAATTTATTAACTTATGAAAAGGATAGATTTTGAAGATTTGAAGGTGGCAATTGTAGAAACATAACTAAATATATTGATTATTCTCAACCCACAAAGAAATAGCATCTAATCTTTTTTTTTTTTTTTTTTTTTTTTTTGTGGTTTTTGGGTCACACCCGGCAGTGCTCAGGGGTTATTCCTGGCTCCAGGCTCAGAAATTGCTCCTGGCAGGCACGGGGGACCATACGGGACACCGGGATTCCAACCGATGACCTCCTGCATGAAAGGCAAACGCCTTACCTCCATGCTATCTCTCTGGCCCCCAATAGTTTCTAACCTTAATGACAAATAGAATAAAGGCCTTCTTGAGTAAGACAGGCTTGGAATAAATTGGGTTAAAAGTATAGTGAATATGGTGATGGGAATGTTGCACTGGTGATGGGGGTGTTTTTTACATGACTGAAACCCAACCACAATCATGTTTGTAATCAAGGTGTTTAAATAAATATAAAAAAGTATAGTGAATAATCATGTATAGAGAGGGTTGAGAAATGTCTTGACCAGAGGGGACTCTGTATGTAAAATCTTAAAGGTAATGTACATTTGAGAAAACACAAAAGATTACTGTTATGAACGACTAGCTATCTTCTTTTTGGAGGTTATACTCAGGGGATGTGCAAGACTTAATCCTGGCGCTCTGCTCAGGGATCACTTTTGGTGGGACTAATAGCACCATATGGAGTGCCAGGAATCAAACCCAGTCAGCTGAATGCAGGGCAATCATCCTATCAACTATGAGTACTATTTCTGTGTCCCCATCTTAATAGGTATCTCCTTAAGCTGTCTACTTTGACAAGAACATATCAACTGCCCTGTGTTTCTCTAATTGTAAACTAGCTTTACTAATCTTGCTTCGGTCCTTTAGGAGAAATTATTGTAAATTGTTGAAAAAAAAAACTGAAGATGCTTTCTTTTAGAACTACAATGGAGTACTAATGAACAAATATTAAGATGTCTGGAATGATATTACAATAATTTAATGATGGGACCAGAGAGATAGCATGGAGGTAAGGTGTTTGCCTTGCATGCAGAAGGATTCGAACCTGGTATCCCTTATGGTCCCCCGATCCTGCCAGGATCGATTTCTGAGCATAGAGCCAGGAGTAATCCCTGAGTGCTGCCAGAAGTGACCCTCCCCCAAAAAAGAAAAAACAATAATTTAATGACTAAGGTAGATGGTCATAAAACAAGGATAATTCTGTGCTGATAATTTATTGGAGCATGATGATGGGTATGTGGATAATCTTAGAATAGTATTTCTAATTTTGTAGTATTTTAAATTTCCATTGCAAATAGTTAAAAGAAATATCTTGTGGTGGGGCTGGAGAGATATCATGGAGGTAAGGCGCTTGCCTTGCATGCGGTGGTTCAAATCCCGGCATCCCATATGGTCCCCCGAGCCTGCCAAGGGCGATTTCTGAGTGTAGATCCAGGAGTAATTCCTGAGCGATGCTGGGTGTGACCAAAAACAACAACAACAACAACAACAAAAAAAAATATCTTGTGGTTTTGCTAAAAATTTACGTGCCTGGGTTCAACCCAGAACTCTTGAGTCAATGTTTCAGTGTGAGACATACAATATGGAATTTTGTTCATCTGCCATTTTGTTGTAATAAGCAATGTAAAATGAATTAGTCTGTGCCTGCTAAGAGGGTAGGCTTGGGAGGTGGGTGAGACACTGGGGACTATTGTGGAGGGAAGGTCACACTGGTGGTAGGATTGGTGTTGAAACATTGAATGCCTGAAACAACTCTATTATGAACAACTTTGTAAACTATAGTATTTAAATAATGTTAGAAAGAAAAAAAGAAAATGGAATTTTATGTAGCACTGAAGTTTGAGGACTGCTGATGAGCTGTTTCCTTGTGTCCTAGATTCAGTATATTCATGTTACCCAGTCAGGCATACATGGTTTATTTGTTTGTTTTTCATATACAAGCCTATTTCAATTTGCAGAACATAATAACAAATTAAAGCAATTACTGTGCTTGGATAATTAAAACTTAAAATTTTTGTTTCAAAGGACTCTTAAAGAAAAGCAAAATAAAACCCAAATACATCAACTTCTAATTGAAAAAGGTAGGCAAGTGGTTAGCTTTCTTTTCCTTTCAACTGAGAATGGCTGAGTTACTTTTGAGAATGTCTTAGAATTCTTCTCTTACCAGATCTTTAGTGTCCTCTTGTAAACACCTTCTTGCTCAAAAGAGTAATTTTTGCTTTCCCCCAAATGTACCATGTTGTCTGGCACCTCTAAGATTTCACATATAAAGTTTACCCCAACCAAAATATTTCCTCACATCCATCTTTACCTGTTCTTTTCACTTCATTTTTATTTATTATTTTAGGGCCACACAGAGCAGTGCTTAAAATTTACTCCTGACTCTGTGCCCAAGGATGAACTTGGGGGACCATCTGGGATATTGGGGATGAACCAGGATGGCTATATACAAAGCAAGTACCCTACCCACCGAGCATATCTTTGGACCTTCTTTACCTAGTTACTTTCTATACTTTTAATCCAACCCATTGCCAATGCTGTCTCTTACTGATGAAGGCCTCTATTATATTTAACTAGAGATAGGTGCTTTTTCTTTGTAGTTTCAGTGCTTGCTGTAGTGGCATGCTGAACATACTGTCAATTTTATTTTATTTTTTTAAATAATGTCTTTAAACACTTTTATTACAAACATGATTGTAGCTCAGTTTCAGTCATACAAAGAACACCCCCCTTCACCAGTGCAACCTTCCCACCACCAATACCCCCCCATGTACCTCCTCCCCCACCCCTTGCCTGTATTTGAGACAGTCATTCTACATCTCTCACTCATTAATTGTCATGATAGTTGTTAAAATAGTTTTTTTTTCTTTTTTCTTTCTTTTTGGTTTTTCGGGCCACACCCGTTTGATGCTCAGGGGTTACTCCTGGCTAAGAGCTCAGAAATTGCCCCTGGCTTGGGGGGACCATATGGGACGCCGGAGGAATCGAACCTCAGTCCTTCCTTGGCTAGCACTTGCAAGGCAGACACCTTACCTCTAGCGCCACCTCGCCGGCCCCAGTAGTTATTTTTCTAACTGCACTCACCACTCTTCGTGGTGAGCTTTAAATGGTGAGCCAGTCCTTCCGATCCTCAGCTCTGGCCATTATAATAATGTCCTTAATTTTTTTTAAAACCCATAGATCAGCGAGTAGATTCTGTGTCTATCTCTCTTCCACTGGCTTATTTCACTCAGCATAACAGTTTCCATGTACATCTATGTATAGGAAAATGTTATGACTTCATCTCTCCTGATGGCTGCATACTATTCCATTGTGTATCTATACCACAGTTTCTTTAGCCAGTCATCTGTTGAAAGGCATCTTGGTTGCTTCCAGAGTCTGGCTATTGTAAATAGTGCTGCAATGAATATAGGTATGAGGAAGGGATTTTTGTATTGCATTTTTGTGTTCCCTAGATATATCCCTAGGAGTGGTATAACTGGATTATATCGGAGCTCAATTTCCAGTTTTTTGAGAAATCTCCAAATTGTTTTCCAGAAAGGCTGGATTAGATGCCATTCCCACCAGCAATGAATCAGAGTTCCTTTCTCCCCACATCCCCACTTGCACTGATTGTTATAGTTCTTTGTGATGTGTGCCAGTCTCTGTGGCCTGAGATGGTACCTCATAGTTGTTTTGATTTGCATCTCCCTGATGATTAGTGATGTGGAACATTTTTTCATGTGCCTTTTGGCCATTTGTATTTCTTCTTTGAGCAATTGTCTGTTCATTTTTTCCCCCCATTTTTTGATGGAGTTAGATGTTTTTTTTTTTCTTGTTAAGTTCTGTCGGTACCTTGTGTATCTTAAATATTAGCCCCTTGTCTGATGGGTATTGAGTGAATAGTTTCTCTCATTCTGAGGGTGGGTTCTGTATCCTATGCATTATTTGCTTTGAGGTACAGAATCTACTCAACTTAATATAGCAAAGTGGCAGGCTACAAAATTAACATGCAAGAATCAATGGCCTTCTTATACACTAATAATGATAGAGAAGAGATGGACATTAAAAAAACAATCTCATTCAGGCAAACTCAAATATCTTGGAGTCAACTTAACTGAAGATGTGAAGAACCTATACAAAAAAACCCTAAAAACCCTGCTTCAAGAAACAGAAGACACAAGAAAATGGAGACACATACCCTGCTAATGGATTGGGAGGATTAACATCATTAAAATGTCAATACTCGCCAAAGTATTGTACAAATCTAATGCAATTCCTCTAAGGATACCCATGACATTCTTTAAAGAAGTGAATCAAACACTCTTGAAATTTATTCGAAACAATAAACCCCTGTGAATAGCTAGAGAAAGCCTTGGGAAAAGACATATGGGGGTATCATTTTCCCCAACTTTAAATTGTATTACAAAGCAATAGTCATTAAAACAGCATGGTAATGGAATAAAGACATACCCTCAGATCAGTGGAATAGACTTGAATATTCAGAAAATGTTTTCCTGACATACAATCAATTAATCTTTGTTAAAGAGGCAAGAAATGTAAAATGGAGCAAAATAAAATCTCTTCAACAAGTGGTGTTGGCAAAACTGGTCATCCACTTGCAAAAAGTGAACTCAGACCTCCATCTAACACCATGCACAAAGGTCAAATCCAAATGGATTAAAGACCTTGATATCAGACCTGAACCCATAAGGTATATAGAACAACTGGTAGGTAAAACATTCCACAACATTGAGATTAAAGGCATCTTTAAGGAGGAAACAGCACTCTCCAAATAAGTGGAAGTGGAGATAAACAGATGGGACTACTATTGAGCACTGTATCTTGCATATGGCAAATATCATTTGGCATAACAATTGAATAATTTCAGAAAATATCTTTATGTTTTATAACATTGCACAGTCTTAGGAAGGATTACAGTTTAGCAGTTTTTTATTCTTCCAGTTACAAAGTTGCGCATGATTGAGTTTCAGTCACAATGTCCAACACCCATCCCTTCACCAGTGCACATTTCTTGCCACCAGTGTTCCCATTTCCCTCCTGACCCCCCCAACCCCCCACTGTCCTTTACCCTGTCCTCTCTTCTACCTGCCTCTGTGGCAGATCTTATTCCTTTCTCTCCCTCTCCCCCTCCTCTTTATTCTTTTTCCTTCCTTTTTTCCCCTTCCTTTTAGACACTGTAGTTCTAATGTACTTCTTTTTTGGGAGTGGGGACACACCCAGCGATGCTCAGGGGTTACTCCTGGCTATATGCTCAGAAATCACCCCTGGCTGGCATGCAGAAGAATGGTGGATCAAATCCCAGCATCCTATATGGTCCCCTAAGCCTGCTAGGAGCAACCCCTAAGTGCTGCAGGTGTGACCCAAAAACAAACAAAGAAACACAAACAAACAGAAAAACAAAAATGGAAAGAAAGGTGTGAGACAGCTCAAGGAGCTGGAGTGCAAACTCTAAATGGAGGGATTAGAGTTTGATCCCCACTACTACATAGTCCCCCAAGCATCACTAGGAGTGACCTACAAGTACTGAGTCAGGAGTAGTCCCTGACCATGGCTGTGTTTGGCTCCTAAATAAAAAAAAGTAACAAAACAAAAACCCCAAATAACAACAACAAAAACCAAAATAACAACATAAAAGGCATACCAAGCAAGCAAACTGAAAATAGCAATTAAAAAAAGAGGCAAATTTTTGGTAGGTTTTATTTTGTTTGTTTTGTTTTGTTTTGGTTTGGTTTGGTTTTTTTTGGGCTATACTGCTTGGTGCTCAGAGGTATTTCTGGCTCTATGCTCAGAAATTACTCTTGGCAGGATCAAGGGACTATATGAGATTCTGGGTATCAAGCCTGGGTCTTCCGCATGCAAGGAAAAAGCCCTACCCACTGTGCTATTGCTCTGGCCCTTATTTATTTATTTATTTATTTATTTATTTATTTATATATTATCAAGGGACTATATGAGATTCTGGGTATCAAGCCTGGGTCTTCCGCATGCAAGGAAAAAGCCCTACCCACTGTGCTATTGCTCTGGCCCTTATTTATTTATTTATTTATTTATTTATTTATTTATTTATTTATTTATTTAGGACCATAGCAGCTGGTTGCTGAAGAGTTGCTCCTAGACATGCAAAAGAGACTGTGAGATAGTGAGGGTCAAACCTGGGCCTTCTGCTCTAAACTCACAGACTTTGTCTGGTCCACTGAGCCATCCATTGGTCCCCAAATGGTAAATTTATTGTTAATATGCTTGTGACGATATAAAAGTGCTATTTGGAAAATATGGAACAAACATTGACAACTAAATCGAGTCAACTAATCAGTTAAGAGTAATTTTACAAGGAGAGAACTCACTCTTTAAAGTAAATTAAAAGGGAAAAATGTATTGTTTTACTCTTTTTTTTTTTTTTTTGTGGTTTTTGGGTCACACCCGGCAGTGCCCAGGGGTTACTCCTGGCTCCATGCTCAGAAATTGCTCCTGGCAGGCACAGGGGACCATATGGTACGCTGGGATTTGAACCGATGACCTCTTGCATGAAAGGCAAACGCTTTACCTCCATGCTATCTCTCCAGCCCCTATTGTTTTACTCTTAAGGAATGTGTTGCTACAGAAAAGGGATCGTCAAACAACTGAGTCATACAGCAGGTTGGTTTAATCTGTGTCCATTTGTTGTGGTGAAGCTAATATAGAAAGAAAGTAATGGGGAAAAATTGCTGACACCGGTAAAATTTTCCTATATATTACCATTAACTTACCCTGCCTTTTTTCCTCTCTCCCCTTTTTTGTCAAATTGGCTGTCTTATGATATAAATAGCTTGCCTGTGGATGCAAATAACATAGCACTTTCCCCAAAGGCAAAATCTGTACATATGGTAATTTAGAAAAGAGACAATTTAGCTTCCTGTGTAAATTGCCGTGACTACCATGGATATACTTCCTGGAAATAGGGACAGATAAAATGATTCTGATGAAATCACTAGTTTGGGCTTTATAAATGAGCTTTCTCTAAAAGGATCCAAATTGAGTTTATTATTTAGCAATTTGGCTTAATCAGTTATGAAAAAATCCCATAAAATTCCACAAAAGTCTTTGGTTAGTGTATTAGCTGCAACAGGGGTGATGTACGGAAAGGGAAACAAATGCGGGCATTTTAAATGTATGGGTTTCTAATGTTTGTGCTTTCTAAAAATTAAAGATCCAGAAGACAGGAATGCAAATTCTGTATGTAGATCATCTTAATGTTGACTCTACCACAGCAAACAGTTTTAGAGCTCACTGAACAGTTACCTTCAGCTTCAAAACAAATTGGCGGAATTAGACGCTGTCTTCTGGCCACAGGCAGCAACAGGAAATGGATATTTTATGCTACTTGGGTCTCCAAAGAGAAAGAAGTGAAATATCAAAAGATTGATGATTAACTCGGCCTTAAGAGTTGAATATTACTCTTTCCAGAGTCATTTTCTTCTAGGCCACAACAATCAAGGATAAAAAATAACAGGCTTTTATGGTTGAGGGAAATGAGAATCGTATTTTTTAAATTTAAAAAAATTAGGAAGGGGACATATACCCAGTGGTACTCCGGGGTTACTCCTGGCTCTGTATTCAAAAATCACTCTGGGCATGCGGCATTTTTTTTTAAGAGGGGGAAAGAGAAAACATGTTTTCTAGCCTTTGAAAAATCATATTTAACTTGTTATTTGACTGGTTCAATTTCAAAAAATGCTTTGAAATTAGTGCCTGCTGTATAGTTGCAAAGACAGATAGATTCATTCCCTTTGTTTTTGTGTTTCTGAACCAACCTGCTATGGGTTCAGAATGTATCAGCAAAATAGTCCCAGAGTATTCCCTCCGAATTAGGGAGTCCAGACTTTTCCTGACTCCTGGAAAAATATTTGTGGTCTTATTCGCATCTCGGGCCCCATGAATCACAACAAATATTTGAACTCAACGTTTCTTTTGAAAAGTGAGACTTCAGAATAAGAAATACACTGCGCTGATGTGGTTACACACACACACACACACATTACATCTATAGATGGCTATATTTGTGTAATGTGATATTATATGAATGTAATTTTAAAGGAACTCACAATGGAAAAGCAAGATTGGGAATAGTAGTCCTTCTAGATTTGACTTGGAAATGCTGTGGACTGCATTTATGGCCTCAGATCCGTAAATGTACCGATCCCTTCTTGGAACACAGTGGAAACTTCTCTGAATGTCACTGCTCCTGTTATTGATGTCAATGACAGCGCCTTCTAATGCTAACCCCTGCGGAGCTTTTAGAATCCTGGTAGATTGTTAACATGTTTAGCTGGAGTTCATGAACTCTATTCTGTATAAATGCAAAACCCCAAGAACTTTTGATAGAGAATTTGCATTTAAACATCTTTCTTCATATTCCTTAAAATATTTTCATAATTTTGGTTTTGAGGTTAAGGATACATTTATAGAATCTTCTTGGATTTAACTATTATACTTTCCATTGCATGAGTATTCCATTTTCAAGGATCATATACTCAGAGAGATTTCAGAGAACTTTTGGGGGGCAGGCAATCTGCTTATAATGCCCCAGTCACTTAAAACAAACAGCAAATGTTTTCCTATATGCTAATGAAGTAATTTAGAAATATTTAGTTATTTACATAAAGAAAATGTAGGCAAGCAAATGCAGTGAAAATCAGCCATTTGGAAATGATTAGCACCTCTAGTCATTAAGGGCTGTATTTATTATCCACATAAAATTAAGGAAATATCTAAAGGAAGACTCATTACATTAGATTTACAGTTAAGATACCCTGGGCATGTGCCATAGTTGTAAATCAAGTGCTTCTTTTCCTAGAGTGTGTCTGAGTATAGAGTCTAGATCATTTCCTGGTGGCTTCTTCATCTTTTTGCTATTAGAAACAAATTCAGCTAACTCTCTAAGTGATGAGGAGGCATAAGTAAAGGGAAAGAGACAGAGACTGAAAGGGACAAATAATTGGAAGGAAAGAAAGAGACACCGTCAGAGAGTCTGGAGAAAGAAAAGCAAATTAAGTGTGAAGCAGACTTCTAAAAACTTCTTAAACAAATTCCCAACCAACTAAAAAGCATTTACCTGTAGATTAATTTATTCAACTGCCTTTAGCAAGCTACTAAATACAAAATCCTATGGAAAGGTTTTGTTTATGCCCCACTGTTTGAAAGAAACAAGGTCTCTTTCTTTGTGGGAAAAATAAACTGAATTGTCAAAGGAACAGTCCTCTGCCCCTCCTTCTTTCCCTTCCTCCCTCTTTTCTATTCATCACCTTAATTCCTCTTTTAAGCTGAAAGGGCATATTCTGATCTTATTCTGGCTAAGATTCATAGGGCAATACTACATAGGCCTGAGGAATTCTCTGGGAAAAGCAGCACTTTCCAGAAGGGTCTGGGGTTTGTTCTTCGTGTAGAAAATTAAGTCTCTGGGCATCCATTAGCATTTATTGAGCATTTAGTGAACAGTTGGAGACATGAAAGGAATAAAAGTGGATACCTCCCTTTCAGGAGCTCAATATCTTGGTCTCACTTATTTAGACAAAGAAACCATATAAGCCAATGCTTGCAGTGCATTTTGAAAAGTGCCCTCATAAAGGACAAATGATCCACAATATAGTATAAATAAATAATAAAAGTTATTAGGCAATGAGAGTATGCTTTACAGAAAAGCAAAATTTGAGCTTTTCTTCAAGAATTTGGCAGAGAGAGCCAGAGAGGATTTTAGAGTAGAATGTAAAGCACTTGTCTTGCATGCAACTGACCCAGCACCAAAATTGGACCCCCTAGTACTACTGGGATAATCCCTGAGCACAGAATTAGGGAAAAATCATGAGCACCACTGGATATGCTGTCTCTGAATACCTTTCTACCCCCAAAAAATGTATTTGGAGGAACTCATCTAGCAGGAAAAGCATTTCATCTAAAATACTTAAAAGTCAAATCTACTCACCGAAAAAAAAAATAACCATGACTAACCGTGTGGTTAGTGAGTAATAAGTAATTAAGTATCACGAAATTGTAGGCTTAAAATAAATAAGGCTGCAGGATGCAACAAGGGCAACTTTAAGAAATGAGGCTCGTAGGGGTCTCAAATTCAATTTACCTGGGGGCCGCAGGAGGCAAAGTCGGGGTGATCCTTGAGTGCAAAGTCAGTAGTAAGCCTTAAGCATTGGGGGGTGTGACCCAAACAACTAAAACAAAACAAAACAAAAAAAGATTCCTCTAGGGCAGGGCCACAAAATGTATGGAGGGCTGTTTGCTGCCCACGGGCCTTGAGTCTGCGACCCCCTAATCATTGTTTACAATACTGAAGATAGGTATTCATTGATCAATGAGTGTTAATTGATACATAAGTGTTCCTTAATAAATGAGTATACAAAAAAGATGTGGTATGGATATACAATGGGATACTATTCAGCTATGAAAGTTAAATATTGGAATTGTAGAAGTAGTACAATGGAAGGGGCCAGAGAGATAGCATGGAAGTAAGGCGCTTGCCTTTCATGCAGAAAAACGGTGGTTCAAATCCCGGCATCCCATATGGTCCCCTGAGCCTGCCAGGAACGATTTCTGAGCGTAAAGCCAGGAGTGACCCCTGAGCACTGCCGGATGTGACCCAAAAATCAAAAACCAAAAAAAAGAAAAAAAAAGAAAAAAAAATAGTACAATGGGCAAGGTGCTGACTTTGTATGCAGCCAACCTGGGTTTGATCACTGGCACCTCGGATGACTCCCTCAAACTCTGCCAGGAGAGATCTCTGAGCACAGATCCAGGAGATAAGCCTAGAACTACTCTGGGTATGGCCCTTACCCCAAAAATGTTGCGACTTGCTATTTATAGCAAAATGAAAGGACTATGTGAAGCATTGTAAATCAGAAGAAAAAGTCAGAATACTGAATAATTTTATCCAAATTAACAAGACAGACAAGGACAAACGAAAATGAAAAGCAAATTGAAGTGGGGCCAAGATAGCAGAGAAGTGAACTGTGTGAGATCACAACAGCTCTCCAAAACAGAAATGTCATTGACATAGAGAAATAATGATAGAATCTCACATGTGGCCTGCAGAGGAAGCCCAATGGATTGCTGAGTAAAGCAAGTACTTCTGGGAGAATATCCCATGTGGAGCAAAAAGCACTGAATACAGGGGGAGGGGGTGGTGGACTCAAAAAGGAGAGAGGAATATAGTGGAAGCAACAGAACATGGCTCTGGGGGGAAAAAGAAGCAGAGGGCTAAACATCTATTCTCTTTCTTTCTAAGTTTTATCCCTTGGGACTGGAGGGATAGGACAGGAATTAAGTTTCTTGCCTTGCATTGTTACAAACCGTAGTTTGATTCCTACCATCACCGATGGTCTCTGGAGTACTACTAGGAGTGAGCCCTGAGCATAGAGGTCAAAAATAGCTCCTGAGCACTGCAATTATGATCCAAACCCCACCCTACCTCCAAATAAAATAATATAAAAATTCACCCTCACAAAACCTGATTGGAAGGCTAGGCCTGGGCTAGGCAAGGTCTCAGGGCCAGCTGTTACAACAGGTGCACATTTGTGACCTCCCACCAGAAAAGCATCCTCGGCACATTCTAAACTGAAGACAGAGTATGGGAGGCAGACAGCTGCCTTCCTTAGTGAAACAGAAGCTTCCCTGCATGTGCCTGTCTCCTCCATCCACTTCCTACCCCTGTTCATTATATCTGATTGAAGGCAGGCTTTCCCCAAGAGTCAGAAGGGAGATTTCCACCATTAACACACCCTCCCATTGCCAAATGAAGAAAATCTAGTTCTATCTGAGCACTGTCCAGGTATAAGAAAAATTTGAACTTGTTGAAACTACATGTAAACAAAGCTATGGTGAGGAGGTTCTGGGAACTGTGAGTGCTGGAGGACAGAACTGTTCCATACAGCACATCCTCAGAGGTGTTCGAAGAAGCACAAACTCAACACCAAAGGCCCTGTGTGAAATTGGTGAATGTGAACCTTGACTCCCATCCAAGTCTGCACAAAGCAGAACCTCACACCTAGCCCTCACAGAGCACCCTACAACTAGAAAGGCATTAAATTTACCTGCATAAATGGACCATGACAAAAGCCCAGCAAATCCTTAGAGCTTTCTAATATCCTGGGTGAAGACTTCTAAGTGACAATGGTAATGAGGTTCATTGACCTGAGGAATGCAATAGAAGAAACCTCCAACAAAGAAAAGAAAGGATGAAGAGATGAAAATGGCAATCTGGAGCCACTGAACTAAGGAGCACAGTAAGTGAATTGAAAAACAGTATACAGTAGCTATTGGACATTATATATAAAGTGGCAGGCTACAAAGTGAATGCATAGAAATATGGTGTTTTGCTTTCTTTTGTTTCAGTGATACCAGGGGTTACTCCTGGCTCTACATTCAAGGATCATGCCTTGAATGGCTTGGGAAGCTGTATGAGATGCTGGAAATCTCAAACCTGGGTTGGTCTATGCAAGGCAAGCACCGTACCTGCTGTACTATCTATTGGCCCAAAATCTATTGTATTTTTATAGACAAACACAAAATAGAAGAGAAAGAAAAAATTAAAAATACTAGTTACAGTTGTATCCAAAACAATCAAGTATCTGGAATTAATTTAACAAAGAAGGTTATTACTTAATAAGTAAATGAGTAAGTAAATACATAAATTACTTTTAAAAAACTCAAAAAAAAATGGAGATACAAGGAAATGTACTTATCTCTTGTTCATGGGTTTAAATGATTAATATTTGGGCCCGGAGAGATAGCACAGCAGCGTTTGCTTTGCAAGCAGCTGATCAAGGACCAAAGGTGGTTGGTTTGAATCCCGGTGTCCCATATGGTCCCCTGTGCCTGCCAGGAGCTATTTCTGAGCAGACAGCCAGGAGTAACCCCTGAGCATTGCTGGGTGTGGCCCCCCCAAAATTAATATTTTCAAAACATCATCCTACCCTAAACACTATACAGATCCAATGAAATCACCATCAAAACTCCTATGGCATTATTCAGGGACATCTAACGAAAGCTATTAAAACTCCCAGAAGGGCCAAAATGATTCTGAGGAAAACGACGGTAAAAATCAAACGTTCTGACTTCAAGTTATACTACAAAGCTAAAGCAATCAAAGCTCTGTGTTACTGGAACAAAGATAAACTCTCAAACTAATGAAATGGAATTGAGATCTCAGAGATAAAATCTTACATGAATGATAATTTATGACCAAGGACCCAAATTCAGAAAAACATCTTCTTAACAAATTAATTTGGATCTCCTAATTTCTCACACCATACACCAAAATTTATTCAAAATAGATAAAATATCTCAGTATTAGAACTGAATCCATAAAAACAAAGCACTCTATGCTATTGACATTAGCTATATCTTCAATGATTTGTTACCATTTGCAAAGAAAGCATAGGCAGAATGTTGCATAAAATAATTAACGATGGTGCTGGATGGCGATGGATGGCGATGGATTCCTTTCTGCCACCCCAGGCCACATGGCTCTGCAACTCCATCCAGCCGGCCGGGTTCCAGGCTCAGGTGAAATCACTCACTCACACGCAGGCTTCAGGAAGAATCATCTTTATTCATGCCCTAGCCACCACAGGTGTGTGGCCTATGTCAACCTTTCAAGCACAGCATTATTTTGCTAGCCCTGCATCTTATCTCCTGTTAGCCATCTTCCCTTTGGGCTCCATGCGGCCCAAAGATCCAAAAGCCGGCCAAGAGACAAAAGGGCCGAATCCCTTTCGTCCCAGGCTTATCTAACTTTATTCCGACCCCTCCCAGGAATGGGAGGTCTTGCAGGTAGGGTCACACCTATTATCCGGTTCCTTAGACCCCTCCCAGAAATGGGTGGGTCTTGGGGTACACCACAGCAGAACAAACACATGGAACTATGATAAACTAAAAAATATTTACACTACAAAAGAAAAATGGCTAATGTAATGGGGTTAGATGCTTTTTTTGTGTTAAGTTCTGTCAGTATCTTGTATATCTTAGATGTTAGCCCCTTATTTGATGGGTATTGGGCATTTTACCCATTCTGTGGGTGGTCTTTGTATCCTAGTCACTGTTTCTTTGAGGTAAAAGCTTCTCAGTTTAATGTGGTTCCATTTGTTTATCTCTGCTTCCACTTGTTTGGACAGTGGTGTTTCCTCCTTGAAGATGCCTTTAGTCTTAATATCAAGGAGTATTCTTCTATATCCTTATGGTTACAGGTCTGATATTAAGATCTTTAATCTATTTGGATTTGACCTTTGTGCATGATGTTAGATAGAAGTCTGAGTCCACTGTTTTTTTTGGGGGGGGGGGTCAGATCTGGCTGTGCCCAGGGGTTCCTCCTGGTTCAAATCTCAGAAATCGCTCCTGGCAGGCTCAGGGGGACCATTGGGATGCCAGAATTGGAACCACCATCCTTCTGCATGCAAAGTAAACGCCCTACCTCCATGCTATCTCTCTGGCCCCTGAGACCATTTTTTTGCAAAGGGCTGACCAGTTGTGCCTACACCACTTGTTGAAGAGGCTTTTCTTGCTCCATTTTGCATTTTCCCTTTATCAAGGATTAACTGATTTTATGTCTGGGAAATATTCTCTAAATACTCAAGTCTATTCCATTGATCTGAAGTTCTGTCTTTATTCTAATACCATGCTGTTTTAATGATTATTGCTTTGTAATACAACTTAAAGTTGGGAAAAGTGATGTCTCCCTTCTTCTTTTTCCTAAAAGTTGCTCTAGCTATTTGTGGACATTTGTTGTTTATTGTTTCAAATGAATTTCAGGAGTGTTTGATCCACTTCTTTGAATAATGTCATCGGTATCCTTAGAAGGATTGCATTAAATATGTACAATGCTTTGAGGAGTATTGCCATTTTAATGATGTTAATCCTCCCAATTCTTGAACAAAAAAATAGGGAGAAGTAAAGATACTTCCTTCAAAAAAGAAATACAGATGGCTAAAAGGCATATGAAAAAATGCTCCACATCACTAGTCATCAGGGAGATGCAAATCAAAACAACAATGATGTAAATACCATTTCATGCCACAGAGACTGGTACCCATCACAAAGAATAATAGCAATCAGTGCTGGAGGGGATGTGAGGCAAAAGGAACTCTCATTCACTGCTGGTGTAAATACAGTCTAGTCCACCATTTTTAGAAAACAATATGGAGATTCCTCAAAAAACTGGAAATTGAGCTCCCATATGATCCAGCTAGAATATTCCTAGGGATATACCCTAGGAACACAAAAACAATACAAAAACACTCTCTGCACTTTTAAGTTTATTTCAGTACTATTTACAATAGCCAGAATCTGGAAACAACCCAGATGCCTGACAACAGATGAGTAGCTAAAGAAACTGTGGTACATGTACACAATGGAATACACACTTGGTATCAGGAAAAATGAAGTCATGAAATTTTCCTATACATGGACATGGACACTATTATGCTGAGTGAAATGAGTCAGAGAGAGAGAGATAGATACAGAATAGTCTCACTCATCTATGATATTAAAAAAAAAGATAGTATGGTAATAATACCCAGAGATAATAGATATGAGGTTTGAAAGGACTAGCCCATGATATAAAGCTTCCACAAAGATTGGTGAGTGTAATTAGAGAAATAACTACACCAACAACTATCATGATAAGGGCAGTGAGTGAGAAAAATAAAATGCCTGTCTCAAAGACAGGTTGCTCTGGTAAAGGGTGTGTACTATTTTATGACTAAAACCCAACAACAAACATGTTTGTAATCATGGTGCTTAAATAAATATATTAATTTTAAAAATAAAATAAATATTTATTTTTTCCTATTACTATAAAATGAGAGAGAAATATTTGCACATCATGCATTTGACAAAGTCCAGTTTAGATAAAGCACTCGGGGAAACTCAACAACAAAAATAAACACCTGGGATATTGGCCCCTTTACAAAACTCCAAGATCAAAATAGCCCCTGGGTAAAAACAGTTTAGGTCTTTTGAATATAACAGGGCAGCAAACATCTACACAGGAGAGAATAGAATAGTTAATGGGGCAGCAAATGTGTGCCTAAGAAAGAGTAAACTAAAAGTTTAGGGTCTTTAGATGTAGAGAGAAATAGAGGCAAAAATAGAATAGGAAAGTGTCACAATTTTACATTAGCAGAGCATTGGTAAATGAAATATCCAGCCTCTTCATGTACCCATTGAATTTGGATGTGATTAGTGACTAGCCTTAATGTCTTGTCATCTTAAACAATGGCATACATTTTGGGCACCAGGATGGGGAGCTATATTGTATTAATAAATGCCCAGCCTATGAACTCACTCAGGCTTCCAGGGTGACCCCAAATTTGGACTGCCCTTATGTATTTGGCTCATTCTCTGCAATTGGCCCTCACTGGATGGAGGTTACAGGTGCTAATTTGATTGGCTTTATTGTGGTAAATTGCCAGGAACTCAGGCATTAAAAAAAAATAAAAAGGGGCTGGAGCAAAATAGTACAATAGACAGGGTGTTTGCCCTCCATAAGGACAACCGAGGTTTAATATTCAACATCCCATATGGTCCCCTGTCCCCACCAGGAGTGATTCCTTAGTGCAGAGCCAGGAATAACCCCTGAGAACTGCTGGATATAACCCAAAGTCCATAAAAAAAAAAAAAGAAAAGAAAAGAAAAGAAAAAGTATCTTATCAGCTTAGGGGGAAGCAAATCAAAACGATGAGGAGATACTTACATCAGTAAAAATGGCCTTTATCAGGAAGTCTGAAACAACCAATATCAGTAGGGATATGGTGAAGAATGAACCTTTATCCACTGTTGATAGGAAGGTTATCTCGTCTAGTCTCTATGGAAAACAGTATAGAGACTTCTAAAAAGTTTAAAATGGAGCTTCCATATAATCCCACTCTTAGGTTTCTATCCAAAGACTGAAAAAAAGAAAAGAGAAGCCGGAAAGATAGCATGGAGGTAAGGTGTTTGCCTTCCATGCAGAAGGTCATCAGTTCTAAACCCGGCGTCCCATATGGTCCCCCTGTGCTTGCCAGGAGCAATTTCTGAGCATGGAGCCAGGAGTAATCCCTGAGCACTGCCGGGTGAGACCCAAAAAAACGAAAAAAAAAAAAAAAAAAGAAAAAAAGATAAGAATTCCTAAAGATATATGCACATTTATATTCACTGTAGTGTTATTTACAAAATACAGGTCATGAAATCCAAATACTGAACAAGAAATGAATGAATAAAGAAATTGTGGTGTATTTACACAAAACATACTAGTCCACCATAAGAAATGATGAAATCTTACAGTTCACTATAACTATGATGGAATTGTAGAGTGGGTGTCATGCTAAGTCAAGTGAATTAAAAGAAGGTCAATTGACCTCATTTCAAATGACCTCATTCATATGTAATATATAAAGAATCAAGGCAAGTACAGCAGAAGCAATAACACAGTGGGTAGTGAGTTTGCCTTGCATGTGACAGACCGACCCAGGCCCAATACCCAGTCTGCCAGGAGTAACTTCTGAGCACAGAGCCAGGAGTAGTCCCTGAGTGCTGCCAGGTGTGGTCCCAAAACAAAACAAAACAAATCAAGGCAAGGGAATAACTTCTGAGCACAGAGCCAGGAGTAGTCCCTGAGTGCTGCCAGGTGTGGTCCCAAAACAAAACAAAACAAATCAAGGCAAGGGAATAAACCATGGTCAAGGATAATAGAACAACAACATGAGGTCATTAAATTGGGGCAGAAATCAAGGTGAGGAAAATGAGAACAGGTAAGAACATAGAGGAATATTCATCACTGTGAAGAAATATTGCGTGTGGTACAATAATAGTGTAAGGACAAAACATTAATACTAGTATAAAACACAATATGAGGTACAATAAAGTAGATGTTGACAGAAAAACTGAGATTATGGAGAGGGCGGAGGTGGGGTGAGAAGGGGAACAGGATGGAGGGGACCTATGGGATGGTGGTGGGTATTCATTGTTTTTGAAGGGAATAGCTGTGCATTTGGGAGCAGATAGTATGAATGAGCAAAAGGTAAAGATAAAAATTGCTCACATAGGGCATTTGCCTTGCACACGGCCAATCCAGGATGGACCTTCGTTTGATCCCTGACATCCCATATGATCCTCCGAGCCAGGAGCAATTTCTGAGCACATAGCCAAGAATAAACCCTTGAACGTCACAGGGTGTAGCCTTAGAAGCAAAAAATAAAATAAAATGCTCACATAGAGCTTCTGGAATGAGGAGAGTTCTTGGCATAACCAGAGAGGCTGCATTGCATATGTTATTGTAATTTGTATTCAATTGTAGTTAGTTTACCATTATACCATAGTGTCCTCGATTTTAGATTGCTTTTAGGAAAAGAAACTGGATGCTCAAGACCCACAAGACAAAATTTCATAGTACAGACTCACCTCACAGTGCTCATTACCATATCATTTAGTTTTCTAGACTTGAAAACCATGGTTGTTTTCAAGAATGTTCTATACACAATCTAACCCATGAAGCCTTTCTTTAGTAAAATTTACCCTCACCAATCATAATTTGCCTAGAAATGGAAAAACCTTTACGTCTGACTTGCCAGCTTTATATTTTTTAAGCGTTCTATCCCATTACATCTGGGTCAGCTTTTCAACTGTAACCCATGGATTGATCGTCAGTAGCTGTCTATGTGTGTGTGCAGGAGTGTATGTGTTGGCCACCTCAATGTCTGTCTAATGTTTGTCTGTAATATACATAATGTTTGTCTATGTTGTATACTGTCCTTCCCCCTGTTATAATAACCCCACCTCCCCCTTCTCTTACTATCTTACAAATTCTTTTCTAGCCCTTCACTCTCTCAGCTTCAATCTGTTATTCCCCTTCTCCCATTTAACCCATTTTACCCTCAGTTCTTAACTCCTTAGGAAGAGAACATTACTCCCACCCCAGCCAGCTGCCAACCAGCTGCCAAAGTGAAAAGATTCTCAGCCCAAGAAGAAGCTGCCACTGCCATTGCTTCTGATTTGCTCTCAGCGTCCACTTTTCCCCATCTCCCTTCACTGTAGGCTGTTACTCGTTACCAGATTTGATTTTTGAGAAGCCCCCAGCTCAAGGACATTTCCTGATATGTGACTGCTAGGAGCCACTTATTGGACATTTCCTGATATGTGACTGCTAGGTGCCATTTATTAGACTCCACAAATCCAAATCACAGGCTGATGCTGTGTTCCAAATTTTATTCACTCCCCCACCCCCAGAATATTTGAAAAGACTTAAGGGAAATGTATATCTCCTTTGAATATTTCCTTAGATGTATTTCCCTAAAAGGTGTAACTATTACTGTCTATCTTCTTTTTTTTTTTTTTTTTACTGTCTATCTTCTTATATAGTGGCAATTTCCCCCATTTTTGGTGATCTATTTAGTAGGAAATTCTAGTATTAGTTTTCATAGTGTTCAGAGTTAGAACCAACTAATTTGGGGCTCAGATAAAGACTTGGTCAGTTTCTAGCATTCAGAGTTAGAACCAGGTTCTTATTTTTACGCCCATATGCACCAATAGTACCATGTGGCATTTCATCTTTTTTGCATAGGCACATTAAAATGGAAAAATCTTATTTGTGAAAACAAGTTCTTATCTAATAGAGATAGGATCACATACATTTTATATTGCAGTGGGGCCTTACACTCTGAATACTTGACTATTCACCCCTGAACCTTGGGTCCCATCTATGGAAACAGCATGGTTTTCTACACCAGCACCAGGAATAGGACTTCTCCCAGGGAAGGCCCTACTGCTGCCCTGGAATCGACTTACTCCAGAGTGTGGTCATATGACACCCTATATGACACCTATCATATGACATGGTAACAGCAATAACTTGCTTTCAGGGTAGGGTCCTCTGCATTGCCACCTAATGGTGAAATGAAACCAGAAGATGCTCTAACTTTGACATAGGATCGGTACAGAAACCACAGAAATCTGACAGCAGCATCTGTGATTGTGAAGAGCTTTTACTGAGCCCACAGAGAAAGACTTTGGGATTAAACAATTTAGCATGACTGGAGCCTGTAGTTGGTCTTCTGCCAGGATACTTCATGAATAAGGTCTCTCTATTTTTAGGCTCAAGGTTTTTCCTTTCTATCTTCTCCATATTTTGCTGTGCCTATGCAAACAACAACAGCAACTGCCACACATACACCTTCTTTATTGTATTTTTTTTACCTCTTTATCTTTAAAAAAGATCTTACTAATAGCTTAGTAATAAACTTAACAGCTTTCTGCTATTGTATTAATGACTTTATTGGAGATACAATAATTTTCACAAATATACTTGCTACTGAACTTTTTCTTTTTTCTTTTTCTTCTCTCCCATTTTATTTTTTAGTTTATTTATTCATTTTTTGATTTTTGGGTCACACCCAGTGGTGATCAGGGGTTATTCCTGGCTCTACGCTCAGAAATCACTCCTGGCATGATGCTGGGGGGACCATATGGGATGCTGGGATTTGAACCACCATCCTTCTGCATGCAAGGCAAATGCCTTACCTCCATGCTATCTCTCCGGCCCCTCTTTTCTGTTTCTATTTTTCAATAACTTTGCTTTCTTTTATCTTGAAACAAATGTATTATGATCAGTTATGTCAACTATCTGATGCATTTTCTTTAAATAAAAAAAATTAAAAAGAAAAGAAATGAACTCAGAAGGAAAGAAAAGGGACAAGAAGATTAGAGTAGTATGTTTTGTCTTCCAATGGAGCTTCATTTTTAGCTGTGGAAATTTCCCATTTCATTGCTCCCACTCTTCTTCTGCCTTGTATCTTCCCTGATTGATTCAGCTGGAATTTACCTTTACTTCCACCTCTTCAGGCCTGTGCAAGCTGCCTCAGAGGGGGCCCACATGTTTGACAGAGAATTCCCCCAGAAAGAGGCCAATGGTGCAACTTACTACAGGAATCCACAGTACTGCTGTTTGCACAGCTGTATTTGTTGCTCTTAATGGCAGAGAAGGGAGGCCCAAAAGACACTCGGTTTTGGAAAACTTTTCATGGTCTAGCTAGAAGAAATGAAACGAAAGGCCAGAGGTTTCCCATTGCTTTTGCTGGAGGCCAAGCTTCTTTTCTTGCTGAATATTCTCTTGTCTATGAGGAAACATTCTGGCAACTACTGTGGAAATGTTAACCATTTTATTTTGAGATTTTCCTGAAGGAAGTTTCTTCCTCTAGAATTAATTTTTCTCAATTTCTCAAAGAATAGTCCTTTCTAACTGGGTGTTGTGACTTTTCCTTGAACAAATCTGGGTTGTTGTATTTAGCAACAACATGGGTGGGGGGCAAGGCTGCATCATCTTCCTGCTTCTGCCTTCCCTCTCAACTCTGGATCTGTTTTTTCCATTTAAAGCTGTTTGTGGAAATCCTGTCCTGTAGGAAAACATTGTGAGACAGTAAGTACACTTTAGGCCAAATTCACCCTCAGATAATGAAGTTAGTAGTAGATGTGCAAGCAGTAATTTGTCCCATGAGAGTAATAAATCTGCTGTTTGTATGTCATAAACATAAAAGGCTAAATGTATGACAAAGTCTTGCTTGAAATAACTTAAACAGATTTTCCTGTACATCCACAGCTAATTTAGTGACTATTCACAGACTAGCTTTAGTTACCAGGTAATTATTATGCAGTAGGTTGAAAGGACTGAAATAGGTAAGAGAAACTTATTTGTAGTTTGCTACATGTAAGGTTTAAGCTTTAACCCCTTTCTCTACAATCTTTAGGCTTTATTGTTGTTTTGGTTTGGGGGCCACATATGGTGAAGCCCTGGCTCTACACTCAGGGGTCGCTCCTGGCAGGGTTCAGGGGACCATATGTGATGATGAGGACTGAAGAGCGTTGGACATATATAAAGCAAGCACCCTACCTAATGTACTATTGCTTTGGCCCTTTGTACATCTAGCAGTGCTGAGGTAGGGCTGATGTACACCCCAGTTATAAGTTTGTGAATTATTCTTGGGGTTCTCAGGAAATTACATGGTGCCAGTGATGGATCCAAGCCTCCTGCATGCAAAACATGCATTGAACACAATGGGCTATAACTCTGGCCTTAACTGTGGTAATATTTTCCCTTAGGTGGGCAAGCTGAGTGATTAATAATGCAAATATTAAATAATTGAGAAAACAGGTGTTACTGTTATTTATAATTATAAAATAGTTGGTGTTCTAGTAAAATGTTACTGAAAAGGTTCTTTTCAAATAGCCTGATCTGGTGTCATGTCCAAACAACATGGATCCCAAATAAGATTCTGAGAAATATCAAACTACATTAAAATTATATTTGGACTGAAGCTTATTCTCCAATCTAAGGGAATTACAATTTTGATCAAACTGATGTTGAAAAATATTACTTTTTCTTCCTAGCTATGGTGTATCTAGAAATGGTTTGTGACAGAAAGTCTTTTTATAGCTTTGCTTTCAACATACATTTAGGTTTTAACGATATATTCTCCACCAGTAAAAATGTGATTATAGTACACAGAAAATCAACACATTTTAAGCTTTCTGAGTATATTTAAACAGTCAACAGAGTTCTGTCTGACATACAACATTACTCTGCTTCCCCCTTTAATGGCTAAGTTGTTTTCTAAAGACAATCTAATGACATAGAGTCTTAAATCCTGGGTCTCGAACTAAGAATGACCTGAGTAGCTAGGGACGCTTTGGCCATCTGTCACTGAGGGCCATATTAATCTGGAGATGGTGGGAGAGGGCAATGTGTGCTGAGAGCACGCCAATTGTTAAGGCAATGATAACCATCACTGATACCTGTGTAGTGGACTTGGCTTCTTATTGTATCCTTTCCAGCTGCAGGACCCTCGGGCAGAAACTAACCTGGTTTTAAAAGTAGGTCAAAAGGGTACATACGTCCTCGTACATTGTAGGACACATGTTTAAGTAAAGTTCAAAAATGAGCCTTTTAAGTTTTTAAAAACTTCCCAGAAAACAAACAGGAAGTGAGACCTCTCACTTGGAGCTCATCCATTCATTCATGGTTACTGTTTTGCCTTATTGCTTTACTTAGCTAACTTTATTTATTTGTTTATTACCAGTAAAGTTTCATATATCATGACAATTCAGCCCTAACTACTTTAGCAAGTACATCTAGAAATTAGAAGCAATACCATGATCACACCTAATTCATAACTATTATCTGACAAATTATTCATATTCAGGTTTCTTTCTTTGTTCCCCGATGCCTACAGCATTAAAAAATTAGAATCTATTTCTGGGTAATATATCATATTGATTTTTATGACTCTTAATGCTAAAGATGCCCTTTTTAATGGTAGGAAAGAAAGCATTGCAAAAGTGAAGAGAGAAATACTGATCTTAGAGTCTGAGATGAAATAGACTATTGAAGTTTATTCACACACTTCTCCCTAAAGTATAACGTTGAAAGCTGTTTGATGATTTTCTCAGCAAATTTAAATGTTGGAGCAAAGCCTTTGCGCCTAGGTTTTTAGGAGAAAATGGTTTTCCTTGTTGGAACAAGTTCATTTCCAATTTGGGCATTGTGATAAGATAAATTTGTAAATGGCTGCTTTTGGCCTAAAAATGTTATTTTGGACCAAACTTGCACATATTTAAAGTACCTCTATAATGTTTTGATATATCAGTTACAAAATCATCATCATTAACTAATGTTTGTTACCCTCCAAATGTAACACATTTTTGTAGAGAACACTCCATGTACACTCAGCAAGTTTCAAGTGCATCATACATTATTAATAACTATAGTTCCTGTGCTGCACATAAGATCTCCTAAACTTATTCTTCTTATAACTGGTGTTGGCACTTATGTTACTAAGCAGTTTAGAAAAATTGAATAGCCACATTGGCGCACTGAATATTGTGAAAAGTCAGAGTTGTAACTGACAGATCATCTCAAAAGCATCCTTATGATCTAAGTTAATACATAATGAGTTTAGATAGTGTGGGTTGTTGTTGCATAGAGCAGCAGTGGACTCATTCTGAGTCCGTTCCAAGCAAAACATTCAGGCTAGTAACAGGCATGTAAATTCTGTGTGCTTGTGTATGCAAGCACTATTCTCAGGGGGAGTAAATGAACTATAGAAGAAGAAACAAATTATATGACTTGCCATTTTTTTGTACTTGAACTATGAATTATTAAATTTTTTTAATATCTTCTAATTTTAAACTGAAATCAAAGCAATTCAAAATGAGCGTTTTGGGTTCTTTCTCTTTGTTTTTTTTTTTTCTCTATCAGTCAGTTCTGACTGTACAATGAAGTGAGTCATATAAATATTTTTGTTTGCTGTTGTCCTAGACTTCCTCAGGCAGCTTGTTATAACTCTGATCTTTGCCCTCCCACTGAAGCCAATCTGATGCACATTTAACCCCAGGACTGCAGCTGCCTTTAGAATTTGACTATGTATAAGTGCTGAAGTCTGGAGTATGACATTTAGATATTTGGGTGGTGTATTTGCATATGCATACATAAATTCACACACATACTATATATGTGTGCTACATGTCTTTTATGTCTATATGTACGCACACATATCACACATTTTGAATTCCTGACATGAGTAGAATTAGTTGAACATGTGTATTAGTTTAGGGAGAAAATGCTGAAATGTTTCTTTTTTACCTAAGACATCAATAAGAGACTTTGTGGCATTAAAAATTAAGTCATTTTTCTTTCTGTTCAGTAAGATATTTAGAACCTTCTATATTTATATTTCTTATGTTAGTTTGATATGTTTCAGATAAAAATATTTTCTTAAACTAGATATTCTCCTTCATTTCACTTGATATTGAAAGTTTTAGTTTTTTTTATTTGGGGGGGTGGGGGACATTCCCAGTGGTACTCAGAGCTTATTCCTGGCTCTGCACTCAGGGATTATAATTGGAGGCCTCAGGAGTGCTGGGGATCAAACCTGGGTAGACTGTACTATCTATCACTTCAGCCTCTGAAATTTATAAATCTCTTTAATAACCATCACTTTGTATATATGTTAGTGCACACCAAATGTGGATTAATTAACATGTATTAACTTAGTATATGTTAATGAATCAGTGAATGAGTTAATCAGATCCTTAGCAGGGAGACATTAGTATTGAGTATTATTATTCCCATTCACACATGAGAAAACTGAGAACTATTGTGTTAAGTCTTCTGCTGAGTTATACATCTAATAAATGTCACCACCAAGACTCAACTTAAGTTTTGGATTCCAAAATCTCCTACCCCTACTGACTAAAGAAGGCATTTGTAAAATCTCAACTACTGAGGGGGGAGATCATGCTACTAATATTTATTCTATATGTATTTCCCCTTCATTTGGTCAATTTGAGACAAAATTTATTCCTAATTGTGAAAAATCTATGTTCTAAGACAGTGGTCCTCAAACTATTGTATTTGGGCCACATATTGTATTTGTATCTGTTTTGTTTCTTCATTGCAAAATAAGATATATGCAGTGTGAATAAGAATTCGTTTATGTTTTGTTTTTACTATAGTCAGACCCTCCAATGGTCTGAGGGACAGTGAACTGGACCCCTGTTTAAAAAGTTTGAGGACCCCTGTTAAGAAATAGAATAAGGATAGAACATGGTTATTGATAACTCCAATGCCTGTAATGTAATACATTCAATATGTGTTTAGTTTAGTGTACACACTATCTTTTTAGCTAACATCCATCTCCTATACTTCACTGAAATTACCAGTGAAACTATGACTAATAAAATTGGTTTAGAACCAATATTCAATAAAAGCAAAGTTAATTACCAGTTTGTAAGAGAATAAGAATACAGTTAGATCAATATGCAAATTATGACCTTCAATGGTCTTTTCTGTCTTTTTTAAGCTCCTACTCTTGCAAATCTTAATATACTACTCTGAACTTCATTTTATGAAGCCACAGACATAGATTATTAGATTTTTAAATTGTTTTTGCATCAACTATATGTTTGTGCATATTTAGATATCTATTTCTGAGTTTTGTAGATCCCACTTCTAGGACTAGCAAGATCACTGAAATAGAAACCGCATTTAGCTTCAAGTTAATGAAAGAATGGACCAGTTAAAACACGTAAGTTCACATTGTAGTTGATACTGTGGGTTTTACTAAGTTAAATATGACATTTCTGGTCCTTAAAGAATTTGTGTTCTAGTGGAAAAGATAGTCACATGCACAAATAAAGAAAAGACAAGGTGTTTTGTTAGTTTTGGGGCTACATTTGGAAAATGTTGGGATCTCATCAGGTTCAGTCCACTCCAATCAAGCTTTGGATCAAGTACATCCTTTCTATATGCAAAGCAAGGCCTTACGTTTCTTTTTAAGTAAAGACAAACAAAAATAATAAATGGAAACAGATTTATTCTATCTGTAGTAAGGCTTCACCCAGGAGGTGACATTTGATCAGATCTTATGTAAGATTTCCTTTTAAGCAAGTGGAAAGGCAAAGCTTCATGGGAGAAATAGAAAGAGCAAAGTCACAAGAGGCACAGGCCTGACTGAAGAAGAATGGGCAGAAACCCCCATCATACTATCCAAACACAGAGGGCAACAAAATTTATCCCTGTCCCTTCAGATCATGGTATTAGATGAGTGATCTTGTAATCCTGACAGTCATACTTATACTAGGAGTAAAGAAAACTATCCATTTTGGGGCCAGAGCAATAGCACAGAAGGCAAGGCATTTGTCTTGCACCCGGCCGACCCAGGTTCTATCCCCAGTATGCTGTATGGTCTCCCCAGCACTTCCAGGAGTGACTTCTGAGAAGAGAGTCAGGAGTTACCCCTGAGTGCCATTGGCATGTGCCCCCCCCCAAAAAAAAAGAAAGAAGAAAAGAAAACTACCCATTTAATCATGCACATGACTGCAAAGCACAGAAGTACCTCCCAAAATTCAAACGAAATATATCACCATCCTAACTCTTCTAAAACTTTAAAATGTTTCTGGCCATGTTAAAACTCTCTGTACAAGAGGAAAATCTGAGTAGAAAGAGACTGAAGTTTTGGCTTATTTAGATTACATAAATATCTAGTTTTTGCATATTTTCAAAAACATGACCTTATAAATAGATTGCTACAAGCTTAAAAATAGTTTTATGGCAAATTAATGTGTTTATGAACTTCCTACTAATCTCCTTTCTATAAATGCATAAAATATTTCTCTCCAGAAATATTCTTTGAACACCTGTTAATAAATTATTGCAGATTTTCCTTATGTTTCTGAAAATCTTTGAGCACACTTGTAAACAAAATCACTTGAACCTATTGGAACAGGCAGGAACAGAAGAGGCAAGGGAACACTATATCCTGTAGCTGAAAAGTTCCCTTTGAATCTGTGCAGAAGACTGCTTAGTTAAAGCAGTGAAAGGCCAGAGAGAGTACAATGAGTAAAGTGCTTTCTTTGCACGCAGCCAATTCAGGTTTGATACCTAGCACTTCATATCCTTCCCTAAGCCCCACTAGGGGTGATCCTTGAGCAAAGAGCCAGGAATAACTGATAAGCATTGCAAAGTGTAAACTCAATCCCTGGGTAAAAAAAATGATAACTGATAAGCATAGCAAAGTGTAAACTCAGTCCCTGGGTAAAAAAAATTGATCCTGAAAATAGGTGCCTCTCTCTGTTATTTATATTGTATTTTATTTGTTTGTAGGCAGTGTGAAAAGTTGAACTATTTTGATTAATTCTCAAATAAATTGAGCTTTTTTGTTTTGTTTTGTTTTGTTTTGTTTTGTTTTGGGGCTACATCCAGCAGCACTCAGGGGTTACTCCTGGATCTGCACTCAGGAATCACTGGCAGCCTTAGGGGACCATATTGGAATGCTGGGGAGTGAACTCAGCTTCTCTCTGTGCAAGGCAAACACTACCAGCTGCTTTCACTCTCTAGTTCAATTTAATTTAATTTTCACCATTTTTTTTCTTTTTAAACAAAGAAAAAACTTACTTTTTTATTTTCCTTTTTTTTTTTTTTTTTTGGTTTTTGGGCCAGGGGTTATTCCTGGGTCTGTGCTCAGAAATCACTCCTGACAGGCTCAGGGGACCATATGGGATGCCAGAAATTGAACTGTCCAGGGTTGGCCACGTGCAAGGCAAATGCCCTGCCGCTGTGCTATTTTTCTGGCCCCGGCCCCCAAAACTTACATTTTTCTTTTTTTTTTTTTGTGATTTTTGGGTCACACCCGGCAGTGCTCAGGGGTTACTCCTGGCTCCATGCTCAGAAATTGCCCCTGGCAGGCACGGAGGACCATATGGGACGCTGGGATTCGAACCGATGACCTCCTGCATGAAAGGCAAACGCCTTACCTCCATGCTATTTCTCCAGCCCCTAAAAAACTTACATTTTTCTAAGGCGAAGATTCTAAGATCACTTTTTTCCCCCAATGTGAATTTTCTATGATGGAATAAAGAATTTCTCTGTTTTTAAGACTGCCAATGAACTGAGATCCTTTGTGCTGTGGAAAAATGTGGTATTTTGAAAGAAACAAATTATTTTGGGGCAGAATTTCCTGCTTGTTGACCAAGTGTCCATTTTGGCCCCTTTGGTGCACAGTGTTATTCTAAGCTCTTTTGTAGCTATCAAATGACATTTGTTGAGTGAATTGGGATGGTTACAATGGAAAGAAATGAAAAGATATTCATTCAATAAACATTTACTGAACAGCTATTTGAAGGAGTAGATAGTATGAAATATGGAATATAAGTATGAAGTAGACACAGTTCTTCCTATCAAGAAGCTTACAACTAATAAAGAGACAAACCTAATATCCTGAGATAAAGCTTATTGGGGAGACTGTACAATCACTTTGCTGGTTGCAATGATAGTGCAGGTTGCCCTGAGGTGGTAGCTTCCAAACTGGGTCTGAAAGGATTCCTGGGAATTTGCACTACACCGAAGGCAAGGCATTTTGGGTAGAAAAAAAAATGTACTCAGACTCTCTTTTTAGAAGGCATCCTAGAAAGTGAGAAATCAGGTATTACAGGATTGTGGTCTAGGGGAAAGGATGGAGAGGTCACAAAAAATTAAATTAAGGTTATTTTAACTATAAAGTTTTGATTTTTTTTATTCTGTAAAATTAATACGCAGTGAAAGGTAGAGATAATACATTATTGAAGTCTATTTTTAAAACTTCATTTGCATATATCATTTACATTCTCATCTACAAAATTAAACTTGGTTTAAACAATATTTGCTTGATACTTTTATTTTATTATTTATTTATTTATTTTGGTTTTTCGGGCCACACCTGTTTGATGCTCAGGGGTTACTCCTGGCTAAGCGCTCAGAAATTGCCCCTGGCTTGTAGGGACCATATGGGACACCAGGGATCGAACCGAGGTCCTTCCTTGTCTAGCGCTTGCAAGGCAGACACCTTACCTCTAGCGCCACCTCTCCGGCCCCTCTTTCTTTCTTTCTTTCTTTCTTTCTTTCTTTCTTTCTTTCTTTCTTTCTTTCTTTCTTTCTTTCTTTCTTTCTTTCTTTCTTTCTTTCTTTCTTTCTTTCTTTCTTTCTTTCTTTCTTTCTTTCTTTCTTTCTTTCTTTCTTCTTCTTCTTCTTCCTTCCTTCCTTCCTTCCTTCCTTCCTTCCTTCCTTCCTTCCTTCCTTCCTTCCTTCCTTCCTTCCTTCCTTCCTTCCTTCCTTCCTTCCTTCCTTCCTTCCTTCCTTTCTTTTTCCTTTTCCTTTCCTTTCTTTTCTTCAAATGGGCAGTTTTCAGCTTACTCCTCACTGAACTCAGGCATCACTCCTGGCAGTACCCAGAAGACCATATGTGGTTCCAAGTATCTAACTGGGTTTTGTTCTGTGCAAGGTAAGCACTTTAACCCTTGTAGTATAGTTTTGACTTTTTCATTTTTAAAACTAAGGTATATACTGTATTGTTTAATATAATGCAGTATTTAATTAAAACTGTCATTTGAGCAGCACTTATTTGGATGGAACCATGTAGCATTTTCTTTAATTTTCTTCTCCCCTGTTGGCCATCCGAACTACTTCTGATATAAATGACCTATCAGCCAACTGAGATGAGGGGCTCATGGGAATCCACTGAAATTCACTGGGGTTGGAACTGTTTTGACACCAAAGTGCCTTTGATGGAAGCTTACTCTCCCTTGCCTCCTTGCTGCCACTTCTTGCTTCCAGTAAACTGGAAATAATGTGTATTTTATTTTATTTGGAAGATAAAATGGGGTCACACATGCAAGGCAAGTGCTCTACTGCAGAGCCACATCCCCAGAAGGTAATCTGTGTTTTAAATCAAAGTGTGATTGGTTTACTGAAAAGTAAATTTTGATTTAAAATTATATTGTGGTTATTTTAGAATGAGTTTTTTATTTCACCTTTTCCTTCCAAATAAAGCATTTTATAAATTAAAGTTTTCTATATTGATTTTGTTTTTTTTTGATTGGGAAAATTTTAACCTTTGTTTTATGAATTCTATTAGTATAAGCCTATTTGTAATGGCCTATTAAGAAAACAACAACCAGCACGATAAACTCTAATTGAGTAGCAATTAAGTCTTGGGAGCAATCTCTTTTCACACTGTATTTTCTTTTTTTTTTTTGTGGTTTTTGGGTCACACCCAGCAGTGCTCAGGGGTAACTCCTGGCTCCATGCTCAGAAATTGCTCCTGGCAGGCACGGGGGACCATATGGGACGCCGGGATTCGAACCGATGACCTCCTGCATGAAAGGCAAACACCTTACCTCCATGCTATCTCTCCGGCCCCTCACACTGTATTTTCAAGCATCTACTTTTCTGTGAGCTAAAGAAGTGAAACATAGCTGTAGCAAACAAATTAAACATTACACATTTTTCTGGACCAGTCACAATATTTTTAGGGTGATAAAAGTGGTTAGTATAATTGTAATTTTTGTTAAAAAAGAAACAACAGTTAGTTCCTTTAAGCTTGGCTTCCCTTAAGATTAGCTAATAAAACTTGGAGTCTTTCCCCCCTTATGTGTCAGATAAAACAATTAGACGTTAAGAAGTATGCCATTTAAAATTCCTTTCAGAGAATTTTTTAGAGAGCACTAAATTCTGTTGAATGTAGTACACAATTGTATATTTTAAACAGCAGAAAAATTAATTTAAGTACTTGAAAGAAAAATTTTATCTGCTCTTTGCTGTTATAAGTGTTGTTTTGGAAATGGCCAAGTCACAACAGATTGATGGACTATTGCACTTACTGCTAAAGGTCAGATTTCGGTGATCCTGACAGCTTACTCCAGAGCTTTGTTCCCAAATATGCTCTACAGAAACGAGGTTTTCTGCCTCTTTCCATAAGCAGA
Source organism: Suncus etruscus (assembly GCF_024139225.1). NCBI lineage: Eukaryota > Metazoa > Chordata > Mammalia > Eulipotyphla > Soricidae > Suncus > Suncus etruscus. Next base: position 100,177,213 of record NC_064857.1, on the reverse strand, counting down.
GAAAATTGTGAAAGACGTTTGAGACTCGAAAAATAGCCCTCCCATGGGATCTTGCAGAGAATGTGTTTCTAACGTCCACTTTTCTTAGCACTACACATTTTATTCCTTGTCCTATTGTTGCTGTGTTTATAGATGAAAGAAAAAAGCAGGTCAAAAGAGGTGCATAAATAACTAACCCAAATGAGAAATCCACAGTCATTGAAATCTCAAAAGCAGGGAGGTTTCGATCTTTGGGCTCACCTATAATTTGTGCACCATAAATGTAGAAGGAAGTCAGCAGGGACTTTTTAATGACAGTGCTGTCTATAACAGTATCATCAAGCAAGACATTGGCATAAATCATTGGCACTTTGCAAAGTGTCACTTCTGTCAACCTTCTAGTGATGTGATCTTTAGTCTTTCAAATCCATAGACTGGCATTTGGTTCAGCTAAGCATCTTACACCCTGTCTTGCATATTAAGGCATTTTTAGCCAATACTGAAATGCCGAAGTAACACTTCTTCTAAAGTATTTGTAAGCAACTGACCTAATAACTAAGCTTTGCTCTCAGTTTAGCTTACTGTTTCCTGTTTGCAAATGCAAATGAGACTGTTATTCATTTCAGGAAGTTCCCCAGGAAAAAAAAAAAGATAATGAAGCCAGGGTTATTTCTATGTCACTTTTATTAATAAAGCTTTTACTCTAAATTCAAAGGTGGCTTTAATTTGGATTATATTTAATTTACAAAATAAAATGCATGTTAAAGTGATATGCAATTTGGATGGATTTTATGAAAACAGTAAATCGTTAAACAATAAATTACTCTGGTCTGGATGGAATAACAACAATCTTTATCCATATGTAGATACAGTAAGATGGGCAATCTGTATTCTTGACTGATTTCATTTTTGAATGAGTGCTTGTTCTTAGTAAAATTGCAGTTTACATGGAAGGCATTCAAGTCAATTTATATTCAGTGATTCTGAATGCTCGGTGACTCAAGTTTACGGTGAAAACTGTATTGAGAGGCACAAGGTTTATTAAAATGTATTTAAAATTTGTATTAAGTAATTTCCTTCTTGAGCTTTTTGTTTTTTATATATGGTTTGGAAAAGAGTAAATTTGAGGGTAATTTGAGTTCATCATTCTACTAGATCTGCATTATGTCTTGCGATTGCAACACTGCTGTTAATTCTATTCTAAATGCCTGAAGAAACCTTTGGAAGTAGAAAACATGCTTCCTCATCTTGCTACCCACCATTATTATTTTCCACCCAGCAAACAAGCGCTTTCATACCTATGCTGTGAATACACCATGAGCCGATTCTGAGGAACAATCTCCCTTTTGTCCAGGTCCCCAGATTCCAAGTTGAGCTGAGCAGGATCTCATTTTATATTCTATTCCTCAGATGCAAAGGATTCTTTATGCAACCTTTAGGAGGACCGACAAGAGCAGAAGCCTGCTAGAACCTACTCTTTTATCCCAAACTAAAGGAACATTCAAATTTCTGAGGTTCTTGAAGTATCAGGCAGACAGCAAGGATTCAGCTGATGCAGGAATGAGACAAAATGAGAAACTATGGTCTTCTTTGGGCTCTACAATTTTTAGGGAATTTCTGGTACTAGAAATTCTCAGTATGATGCAACAATACTTCTAGAAAGACAGTTTTGAAGGTTGCTAAGGCTTTCTATTTGTCTACCTGCTTCTTGAGGTATCTTTTCATGTTCCTCTGGGCTGCCTGCTTCCCATAGTGTCTGAGTGTTACCAGGATGATGAACTACTAGCTCCTCTGTTGGTAATATTTGCTTTCTGTAGTGGGGTGTGTGTATCTACGGCTTTGGAGCACATCTTAATTTTACAGGAAACAATCAAGCTACTCTTCCAAAGCAAAGCTCCATGGAAGAATCTTTTCATTGCTCTCCACTTCAGTTTTTTCTATTTTTATGTGTAGTATTTCTTTGTAAAGTTATTTTATTTATTTATTTATTTGGTTTTGGGTCACACCGGAGAGCACTCAGGGGTTATTTCTGGCTCCAGGCTCAGAAATTCCTCCTGGAAGGCTCGGGGGACCATCTGGGATGCCGGGATTTGAACCAATGACCTTCTGCATAAAAGGCAAACCAACGCCTTACCTCCATGCTATCTCTCTGAGCATGTAAAGTTATTTTAAAAAATAAATTCTTTAATTGAATCACTGTGAGATACACAGATACAAAGTTGTTCATGATTGAATTTCAGTCATACAATGTCAAACACCCGGGGCCGGAGAGATAGCATGGAGGTAAGGCGTTTGCCTTTCATGCAGAAGGTCGGTGGTTCGAAACCCAGCATCCCATATGGTCTCCTGAGCCTGTTAGTAGCGATTTCTGAGCATAGAGCCAGGAGTAACCCCTGAGCGCTGCCAGGTGTGACCCCAAAAAAAGAAAAAGAAAAACAAAAATAAAAACAAAAAATGTCCAACACCCTTCACTAGTGCACCTTTCCCAACACCTATGTCCTCAGTTTCCCTTCTGCCCTTCCCCTGCCTGCCTCCTTGGCAGACATCTCTCTCTCTCTCTCTCTCTCTCTCTCTCTCTCTCTCTCTCTCTCTCTCTCTCTCTCTCTCTCTCTCTCTCTCTCTCTCTCTCTCTCTCTCTCTCTCTCTCTCTCTCTCTCTCAGCGTTCAGGGACCTTGGCTGCTGCAAATAAAACAAGCCCTCAGCCTGGGCCTTGTCCTGAAAGCTCCAGCCAAGCACTCTGGTTCAGCTTGCTCTGGCTCGAGTTACAAAATGGGAATCATTCTTTGAGTTTATTGCAGCAGGTGCTTTTTAAAATTTTTTTATTTATTTTTATTTTTATTTTTTTAGAATTTACCAGCAACCCTTTATTAAGCTAGAACTAGCTCTAAAGAGATGTTCAGTGGGTCACCCTGCCGACCCTACCTTTCCCAGCTTGGCCAGTGTGAAGCAGGAACACGTTAGGTGTTTCAACATGCAAGAGGGAGACTGAGATTGAGAGGGATGGAGAAGCCCCCAGATCTCTCTCCTTCTTCATAGGCAGCGACTCTGTGGCCTCTCCCATCTCAGACTTTCCCTTCTCAAAGACAGCAAGTGCCTGTCTCTGGACCTTTCTAGTTCGGGGCAAAAGCTTCTTGCCTTTCTTGACTAATGGGCAAAGTTGCAAAAACAAATGTGACTTTACTTTCTGCATCCCCAGCACAGGAGAAAGATTGAGACAGGATACTACAAAGCAGGAAGGAGGCGGGGCAGAGGAGAAACGAGGAGGGGTGGGGAGTATCGGGTGACAGAGGGGGAGCACACGCACAGCAGCTGTGTTCACTATTCACTATTGGTGGGTCACCGCTGGTGGGCTCTGAGCTCAGGAACCTCTTGGAGTTCAGACTTGGCTTCCCTCGAACTCTCTCCAGCTCTATTTCTGCTACTTCTGAACATTTTCCTTCCCCCTCTCTCCTAGGGCCAACTGCCAACTGGACTAAGCCCTGTGGGCGATGAGAACCATCTAGAACCATCTTCCCAGACCTGCAGCATCCACTTTAAATGCACTCTTTTTATCCCACTATGCTTAGAAAGTAGGAGAGTTCCCCACTTTGGATGGTGCAGAATTTATGTGCATTATTTGGAATTCTAATTCTGAAGTTATCTGTTCCTATTTATTGTTCGATTAGTTGATTTGAATTTGGAGCCAGACCTAACTGTACTAAAGGGCTACTCCTTGTTCATTGCTAGGGACTCACGGGCCACGTGAGGACCATACAATGCCAGAAATTGAACCCGAAACTCCTGCATATAAAGCCTTTGCCCTTGTGGCCTCTCTGCATCTCCCTGGCCCTAACTTATTTTTTTTAGATAAATTTATTGTGACCAATGTGAATTATAATTATATTTAAGGTACACAGAGACAATAAATTTGGGCCATTCTCACCACCCCTGACCCCAGCCTGCATCCCATACCACCTCCCTTGCTCCCTGGACTGCTAGTGGAATAGGTGCCCTCTGTAGCTTGTTGTAGATTGGGTTATCTTGATTCTGTTGTTGACTTTGGGTTTGGTGTTAGGCCTGATCATTTTTTATTTCCACTCAATGTTCATGTGATTGTTTGCTCCTGGTACCATCCATCTTTTCCCTCAATTTTTAAGGCAGAACAAGATGATTCAAGTTCTGTGGTTCTGTAGGAAAAAGAAAAAAGCTGGAAGGATTCTGCCTAGAAGCTATAAATATAGATTTAAAAGAAGAAAGAAAAAGAAAAAACCTAACCAAAACAAGCAAAGACAAAAAACACAACAGCTTAAAAAAAAAAAACAGGCAACAAAACAACAACACCAAGAGGAAAGAAAAAAATTTGAAGGAAGGCTGGTGTGGCATTTTCCCTCCCTCCCTCTCTCCCTCCCTCCCTCCCTCCCTCCCTCCTCCCCCCCTCTCTGTCTGTCTCTCTCTCTCTTGCATAGGAACAGTAAGTCTTTGGGAAAATTAGAAAGGGAATTTCCTTGACCTAGGAGACACAGGATTTCTCCACCCCTAAAACACACTGTCATGGGAACAACTACAGGGTCAGGACAAGCTCTTTGTCAAATCACAAGGTCTTTTTTATGGTGCCATGAAATGTTCTACTCAGTGTGGCTGTCAAAATCAGTCCTCTGCAATTAGAGATCCTGGTATTTGCCCTGGTCATATGATGTCGAGGATAGAGCAGGTCGCCCTACTTCATCACCTAAAGGGAAGATAAAGTAGACTTAAGATCAGTAGCATCACTTGATGCTACTTAATTTTGTTGCTCAAGTCATTTCAACTTTGTCAATTGGAACACTTGAATCAACCCCAATATTCTCTGAATATTCCCAATGATTGTGGATTTTTAAGCATTTTCTTACTTTTTGGCACTACTTAAGATCAGTAGACTCTCCGTCCTTGGATCTGTGCAAAAACCAAGATCAATAACTACAGAGGTCTGACTTTGACAACTGCGACTGGGTTGTCAAAGAACTTATCTAGATACCAAAAAGGAAGACCCTAGTCTAGGCTTCGGCTTAGGATTTGTGCAAAAACCAAGATTCCAGAGGTCTGACTTTGACAACCGCTACTGAACAGAACTTCTGGAACCATAAGGAAAGGCCCTATCCTAGGTTCCATCCTAAAATCTGCGCAAAAACAAATATCACTAATTACAGAAGAATGACTACAACAACCATGATGGAGCAGAACTTCTGGATTCATAAAGAAAGACTCTACTTAGACTTCCTATTAACTTATTTTAAAATTATCTTTTTCCCTCCTTCCCTTCTGTCAATGTTGCCGATATTGACCTGGGGTCACACACATACCTCGCTTGTAGTGTTGGCACATTTGATTCTGGCTACTCACTTTGTGGCATTTCCCCACTTGCATGTACTGCTGGTGGTAGAGCTTCTGCACCTTTTTAGTTGTAGCACTCATAAGTTGTGGTACCCACATATACCTGACTATGGTGTAGCACAGGTACAGGAAATCACAGATAACATTTGCCAGAGGCACCCTTATTTATTTAATCTTTTATTTAAAACTACTTAATAATTTATTTTATTAGTATGGACTCATAGATATTTAGTTTGCAAGTTTCACTTGATGCTACTTAATTTCATTGCTCAAATAATTCCAACTTTGTCAATTGGAATGCTTGAATTGACTCCAATATTCCCTGAATATTCCCAATGATTGTGGATTTTAAGCACTTTCTTACTTACTGGCACTACAAGATGCTATAGATTTTCTCTGTAGGTTTTCTGACCCAGTTTTAGAATCAGTTGTTTCTCAAAGAACCTTGACTATGTTTTTTTTTATTTTGGGGCACACCCAGTGATGCTTAGGAGTTACTCCTGGCTATGCACTCAGAAATTGCTCCTGGCTTGGGGACCATATGGGACACTTGGGGATCGAACCAAAGTCTGTCCTGGGTCAGCCGTGAGCAAGGCAAAAGCCCTACCACTGAGCCATTGCTCCGGCCCCAGCACTGACTATTTTTATTGGGAAAAAATAGTATGGAAAGTAAGCTCTGGATTCTATGTATACCTATTGCAACCTGGGTAATCCACTCCCCTTTAATTTTGTAAATATCATTGACAAATAATTACTCAATACAAGATTGCAAGTTTCGTTTGCTTTCTGAATTCCTGGAGATAATTTTCATGGCAATAAAGGTCAGGATTACTAACAATAAATAGGGCCTGAGAGATAGTACAGGGATTAAGTAGTTTGCCTTATACATAGAGGACCTGATTTTGTTCCCTAGCATTGCATATGGTTCCTAGCACTGCCAGGAGTAATCCCTGAACACAGTGCCAGGAGTAGGTACTGAACATAATCAGGTATTACCTCAAACTAACCCCCAATAAAAAAAATAACAATAAGATATATAGGTGCTCACATCTTGATTGGGCTATTTTGGGGTTTCTAGATTAGGAAGTTAGAACTAATGATCTTAATGACCTTTTTTTTTTTTTTTTTTTTTTTTTGGTGTTTGGGCCACACCTGATGATGCTCAGGGATTATTCCTGGCTCTATTCTCAGAAATCAGTCCTAGCTTGGGGAACCATATGGGACACTGGGGGGATTGAACTGTCCTAGGTTAGCTGCATGCAAGGCAAACACCCTACCATTGCACCATTGCTCTGGCCCCAGAATTAATTATCTTAAATTCATCTCTTGAAGTGAGAGGTTCTATGCTATTCAAATGGTTTGCTGTTGGATGACATTCCACTTATTTTTCAAATGGTTTGTGCTATGTGTTACAAGAATGTACATGGTATGCAAAATGAGTTAGCCTGACTGGTGTAGAGTTTTTACACATAAGTGCTGAGAAAGGTAGTTGGAAAAGGGAATTGGGACTATACCTGGAATACCAGGCTATATTCTCTAACTGACCACTTTATAAAATTTTATAAAATTATCATATCATTTTTAGAATCGGTTTTATGTCCAGCCCCTTTTAATATATGAGAGGAAGGTCACTCATTTAGACTAATCATGCAGGGCAGGGAAATAGTAATAATTTGCTATATGGTTTCTGATTCCACTAGGACCCATGGCTGAGGATGCCAATTTCCTTTTGTCCTTTCTTCATTACACACTAATAATTCTATTGTCTAGTAGGCGTAGCTATTCAAGTAAGTTATAGGAGATTTTTAAATACACTATATGAAATTATGCCTGAAGTGAACTGTACAGACTCATTTGCCTTCACCACGTTATATTCCTATTAGATTTCAAGCTGTGCTGGGAAGCCCTAGAGCAAGTAGGGAAATGGTGCAAGTAACCCAATTGTATCACTGGGTGATTGTATGTGTAACTGTAATCTTATTGTGCAAGGCTAGAAGATTGTAGGAGAGTCAGAAGCCCTGAGCAGAAACTATTAATAGGTCTTAGTCTTTAAACTGACATAACAAATATATGTCTTGCTTATCTTTTGCTTCTAAGCCTATATTACTTATTAATCTCTGCATCCTCTTGTAGACTGGACTTTATCATTTTCAAATATATTTTAATTTTCAGGTAACTAAAAATTTTCATATATACAATATTGTCATATACATATATATTTCCCTTTATGCTTTATCTTTCTTGGGTTAGATGATTAATAAGTTCCCTAGGATCATTGTTCTCTGAAAAGATGATTCCTGCAGAGGTGAGTTACCTTGCCTCTATCTTCACCTGAATTGATAATCCTAAAGAGGGAACTATAATACTCATTTTAAAAATTCTTTAAAATTTTTGGCTTAATCTCCCCTTCCTTTTCATCTGAATAGTTATCTTCATTAACTTTATTTTGAATATTTGTAATGATCATGCAAGTGATTGCTGTTCAGAGAAGAAGGAGTCAATCTTTTCACTAAGACCAGGTCTCACTAAAGTGTTTATTTTACTATTTAATTTTTTTTCTGGTTTTTGGGCCACACCCAGCTGTGCTCAGGGTTTACTCCTGGCTATCTGTTCAGAAATAGCTCCTGGCAGCACGGGGGACCATATGGGACGCCAGGATTCGAACCAAACACCTTAGGTCCTGGATTGGCTGTTTGCAAGGCGAATACCACTGTGCTATCTCTCCAGTCCCACTATTTAATTCTTATGCACTGAAATAATGGACATTTTAGATGTTTTTCCCTATACTACTTAAAGAGCAAAACACTTTACCAACATTTATTAAGTATTTTAATTAAGTGTGTATTATTTATTAAGTATTTTAGGAAAATTTTATAGTAGAGTTAAAAAAATCTCATTGTGCTATGAAATCTGATTCATAGTACAATCTGCCTGTACTATACATTGCATAAAAAGAAATCAGACTGAGAGGTTGGGGCGATAACTAGTTTTGGGAGTACTGCTGCCCAGAAGTGGCCCCTGAGCTACCACTGGGTGTGGCCTCCGAACCAAACAATAAGAAAATTAGATTGAAACCCAGTGAAAGAGGTAACACCAAGAACCCAATTCCCCAGATGGCAGAGGATGACAGAGGAGAGCTCAGAAGAAGAAAAAGGATGGAGGAGCCAGAAGGCTAATAAAGGGGCTAAGGCACATGTCTTGCATGTAAGTTACTGGTGTTCAGTCCCAGACACCACATGGTCCCCAAGCATCTCCTTGGGCAGTACTATGTAGCATTTGAGGCCCAAAAGTCCCACCAGGAGGAGCCTCAGGCTTTGTGGGCACTACTTGGGAGGCCCAAAACAGGAGTGAGGGGACCTTTTTGACTTGAGAAGTGATTGGTTCTTCCTACTCTTGCTACAAAATATCACAGGGTTTTAAAAAAATAAATGTAGATGGTACGACCAATTTGTGATAGGATGAAAAAGTCTAGCTCCTCAAGCCTTGATATGTGTTTAAACTGTATCAGTGCTGAGATAAAGGAAAAGCTCTCAATCACACATCACCCACGAATTGCCATTTGTTGATGCATTTGTGTGCTCCATGCAGATTTACTTCAATAGGATGATGACCTCCATTTTTATAGATGGCAATTGCTGCCACTTAACCTTTTCCAGATCAATTATTGGCAGAAAAGGGAATAGATAGGCAGAATCTTAAATTGGCTGACAATAATTAGACTTCCTGTTGTCATTTGTATTATTATTACTACTAGTTCAACAAACTTAGGAAGATGACATTTTAAGTGGATGTATGATATGGTTGTAAAGAACTATGCATTTTCATCACTTCCCACCTTCCTCAATATCATAATGTAAGAATTTGCCAAATACCAGTGGAGAGGAAGGAGCCAGGACGACACTCTCCGGCTGGCCTTGGACAGTACTGACAGCACACATCAGCCACTCAGCACTTTTCCAAGTAGCAGCTGATGCCCCGCCACTCAACTTTAACCCAGGAAAACGAGGTCAGCTCAGGAAAGAAATGCATGTCAAAGATTGTGCTGGTGGTCTCCTGGTCCAGATTGTGGTCTGCTGGAAATGGTCATCTTCTGAGATTTTTTTCAGTTTGGTGTCAGCACCCTCTCTGGGGGTAGAAATGCAAGTGCTTATCTGAGAAGGCATGAACGATGTGTATATTCATCACTGCTAGCGAAGGCAAAGAAATGAGTTTTTAATCTCAGAACACTGGAAAAATAATAGTGAACATTTTTGATCATTTACTAAGAGTAAGACACTTGGCTTAATGTCATACATAAATTGTCTCATTTGATCCTTAAAATAATCAGAACTACACCTCATTTGTCTCCTCTGATTAGCTTCTTCCTTTAGTAGACATTGTGATTAAAACACCACTTATTTAAAATTATGACCTGTCTCTGACCTATACTTTTCATAAAATAACACAGAATTATGAAATATTCTGTCCTGAGTTTTAGCAAAGTTCAAATTTGTCTTATTTTTCCACATAGCTCCTTTTATCCCATTGTTTATTATCATAAGTTATGAAGATTAAAACGTGTCTGTTTTGGTCTCTCCTCCATATATCTGCAGAAAGGCTTTAGAAATGCATATGTGGGAGAGACCAGCTCACTTCCTTTACCTCATATTGCTCCACACAGCCCTGCCTACCATCTGGTAGGCTGGAGATAATTCTCTTGTATGCTGCTGTCCTATGACTGTTACCTAATATGACAAAAAGGACTTCATAGATATGATTAAACTAAGGCACTTGAAATAAGAAAATTATGCTGGATTGTCAGTGTGGTCTTGCTAAAGATTCAAGAAGCAATTGAAAGAAGAAGGGATGGGATGGTACTGACAATGACAGCAATAGAGGTTGGATTGATGGGCTCTGGAGACAGAGGATGAGGCCAGCAGCCAAGCAATACTGGCAACTGTGAGAAGCTGAAAAAATTGTGGAAATAAGGGAGTGTTCTTTTTTTATGAGTGAAACCCAAATACAAACATGTTTGTAATTATGGTTAAATAAAGATATTATATAAAAAATCATGGAAATAGAATCTCCCTCAAGTCAACCCCTTTGACTCCTTGATTTTAGCCCAGTGAAACTAATTAAAGTCTTAGGCCTCCACCTCCATAACTGCAGAAAAATACATTTGTGGGTTTTTACATCAGTAAAAGTATAATAATTTATGGCCATAGTAGCAGGGAACTTAGATAGTATGGAATTTAACATATAAGACAACAATTATATGGAACAATTGTTAAAACTGATGTGTATTGAGTATAATGCACCAAGCCTATAATCATGTAGTTCTGAGTCCTGGAGCCTCTATAGTTCCTCAGAGCACTCAGTGTAAGCCCCTGTGTTCTGGCTGCCTTACTAGAGCTGGCCCAGTCCAGTCCTCATGGAAAAACATAGAGGAACAATAGCTTCCCTTCTGATGGTTAATTAATTTTTATTCTAGAAAAAAAATAATTATCTTACATAATTTTCTTTTTTGTTTGTTTGTTTGTTTTTGGGCCACACCCCATGGTGCTTAGGGGTTACTCCTGGCTCTGCCCTCAGAAATTGCTCCTGGCAGGCTCTGGGGACCATATGGGATGCTGGGGATTAAACCGGGGTCTGTCCCAGGACAGTAGCATGCAAAGCAAACACCCTCCCCATTCTTTCCCACTTCTATTATTTTCTAACATAGTTTCTTTGGGGGCAGGGGATATCTCCCTAGCAATGTAGAGGCCTCTACAACCAATTCTAGGTCAACTGGACAGACACCTAGTTTTGAGGGCCCCAAACGTGATGCTGCCCAGGTCCTCTGGGGCCATGGCCTCCAGGTCTGCACCCAGTCATACCTATGGGACCATCTGGTGGCAGGGTTGAGCTAGGGGTCAGATGCAGACAAGGCATGTGCCTTAACTCTGGTGCTATCTCTACAGTTCTCACAGAAAGTTTAAAGGAGAGAAGAATATCTTTGTTGTAATCTCAATTATACATCTTTAATTTGCTCTCAGACAAAGTTTATTTGCACTGGCACTGTGCTAAGGAATTTATTCCAAATGGAGTGTTGGATTATAATGGTAAACATTAGTTCTTTGTAATGGTAATCATAGTTTTTGTTATCAAAAATATACTTTGATAGAAAAAAATAACTAACATGCTTTGTCTTTGGTATATTTTATGAAGTAAACTCTAGAGAAAGTGATATTTAATATGATTTGGAACATTTGTCATTAGCAGCTGTTTAAAGACTGTACTAAATTCTGTGACTAATCAGACTTTTTATGACACTCTGGTACAATGAGAGTACTATGGCTGCTAGAAGCAACATCCTAAGAAATACATTAGAATAACAGAGGATGAGAGCCAGAGATAATAATACCGGGTTAAAGCTCATGCCTTGCCTGCAACTGATTTCAGTTCAATCACTGGTACCACATAAGGTCAGTCCTGCAAATACTACCCTGAGCTCAGAGTGAGGAATATTAGCTCCTGATCACTTCCAGATCTGATCACCCCAAAGCCCAATAAATCATTAAGTAAACTGCCAGACAAAAAGACATTTTCATAGGCCAACAGCTTTGAAGGAGCATCTTATTACTATAATCAACTTCACTAGCAGTTAGAAGAGAGGATGCTCAAGTAAAAAATGCATGTGAATGAAAGTAAATTTAAACCAACAATTGCTTTGCAAAGAGTCTAACATTAAAATTCAGTGAACATTGAATTTAAATCGCAAACTACTTATTAGAACAACAATGAAGTATATATCTTTTTTGTTGTTGTTTTGTTTTTGGGTCACACCAGCGGCACTCAGGGGTTACTCCTGGCTCTGTGCTCAGAAGTTGCTCCTGGCAGGCTTGGGGGACCATTTGGGGTGCTGGGATTTGAACCACTGTCTGTTTGAATAGGCTGTGTGCAAGGCAAATGCCCTACAGTGATATCTCTCCAGGCCCCTGAAGTATATCTTGTTTTTTTAATTTTGGGCTACACTTGTGGCTAGGTGCTTAGGGGTCACTTCTGGTCTGTAATCTGGGTACAATGCAAGGCTGGGATCAAACCTAAGCCTCCTGTACAAAAGAGCAACTGCGCTAGTCCTCCAAGCTATCTATTTAAACTCAGCGATTAGTATCTAACATAGAATTATATGTACTTAAATATTATTTAATTGTAGAGGTGCAGAGAAAAGAGTCTTTCTTTACATTTCTCATCACCAAAAGAAAAATTAGTGCCTTTTAGATCTTGAAGAATTGAGGATGGTGAAAAGTTTCCATATCATAACTTTTATTAATTTAAATCACAGAGAAGGGTATATATAAATTGTATGTATATGTGTATATATATAGTTGCAAATTTTAAAAGAAAAAAATTGGAGCAGAATTATTAGCCATTTCAGACTTTCTCTGATTTCTTTCTTTTCATTTTTCTCCCACAGAGAGCTAAAATAAAGGAGTTTGTTTCAGAAAATACACTTGCATTTTTTTAATAGCATCTTAATTTGAAATTGCAGTTTGAGAAGACTAATAATCTACTTTTTTTTTTTTTTTTTGGTTTTTGGGCCATACCCAGCGGTGCTCAGGGATTACTCCTGGCTGTCTGCTCAGAAATAGCCCCTGGCAGGCAAGGGGGACCATATGGGACACCGGGATTCGAACCAACCACCTTTGGTCCTGGATCGGCTGCTTGCAAGGCAAACGCCACTGTGCTATTCTCCGGGCTCTAATAATCTACTTTTAAGAAACATTCCATGCCTACACATATGCCTTTAAAATGCACGTATTTAGACAAAAATCACTTTATTGTGGTCATGTTCCTGGAAATGTCCACATTCCCATGATTGGTATTTCCAGGAATAATGCTGCAGGTCTGGCCAATCAGAAAAACAAACGGAACTGGTAAAAAAGTACTTATGCTAATTACAATAGTTAAAAAAAATAAAGTAAATGACAAATGTTCTTGCAAAGTGAGCTGATAAATGAGCTCCTTTTGAGCAGTTACCTCTCCTAAAAGCACAATTTAGACTAATTTCATCACTAGTCATTTAATATTTGAAATGAAAAGTCTCTTTGGAAATGAAAGACTCTTTAGGAAACATAAAATAAGAAATGTGGGGCCGTAGAGATAGCATGGAGGTAAGGCATTTGCTTTGCACGCAGAAGGAATTCCGGCATCCCATATTGTCCCCTGAAACTGTCAGTAGCGATTTCTGAGCATAGAGCCAGGATAAAGCCCTGAGCGCTACTGGTGTGACCTAAAAACCAAAAAAAAAAAAAAAAAAAAAAGAAAAAGAAAAATGTTAGGGCCAGCACGGTGGCGCAAGCAGTAGGGTGTTTGCCTTGCACACCTAGGAGGATTAATCCTTAGGAGGTCAATCTCCTGGGTGTCCCATATGGTCTCCAAGCCAGGAGTGATTTCTGAGTGCATAGCCAAGAAAACCCCTGAGCATCACCAGGTGTGGCCGCAAAACAAACAAAGAAACAAACAAACAAAAAGAAATATTAGAAAATAGAGAACATATTATATATAGGAAATATTAGAGGCAAATTTTCTGGGCAAAATTCTTTTCTATTATTTTATATTACCTCCTAATGGAATTATTTTATTTGGTGTGTGTGTGTGTGGGGGTGTTTGATGTGGACCTCACTCTGCTGTGCTGAAGATTACTCTGACTTTTCCTGGTGGTGCTTAAGGAATTATATATGTGACCAGGGATTGAATCTTGGTTTATTGCATGCAAGGCAAGCCCCTTAAACCCTATTCTATTGCTCTCTGGCCCTAGTTTAAATGAAAAAGAATTTGGGGGCGGATTTGGGGTCATATCCGGCTGCGCTCAGGAGTTACTCCTGGCAAACACGGAGGACTATATGGGATGCTGGGATTCAAACCACCGTATGTCCTGGATCAGCTGCGTGCAAGGCAAACACCCTACAGATGTGCTATCTCTCCAGCCCCTAAAGAAGAATGTTTTGTTTTGGTTTTTTTTTTTGGTTTTTGGGCCACACCCGTTTGACGCTCAGGGGTTACTCCTGGCTATGTGCTCAGAAATCGCCCCTGGCTGGGGGGGACCATATGGGACGCCGGGGGATCGAACCGCGGTCCGTTCCTTGGCTAGCGCTTGTAAGGCAGACACCTTACCTCCAGCGCCACCTTCCTGGCCCCAGAAGAATGTTTTTAATTAAAAAAAAAAGTAAAAATAAAAAGCTGCTTTCAGGGTCTTGGAGATAGCTCAAGGGGCTGGAGTGCAAGCATGCAGGATCTGAATGCAATACTACTTAGTCCCTTGAACATGACCAGCATTAACCCCCACACTCCTGACACTGCCAGATCTGACCCCCAATCTATTGAAAGCATTGATTTTTAAAATAATCTTTTATAGTATTTATTCTCTATTAGTATTCATTTTTAATATAAAATAGCTGGATTCACACCTAGGAACATTTTGAGGGTCTAGGCCTTAAGGAACTACAACATAGAACTCACTTAAAAGCCTCAGTGTTCTTGGGATTCAATGCACTTCTCTGTAAAGTCCTCTAACAATTTTCATCTTTTATATGCAACTAAAGCTTAAAAAATTAAAAATCATGATTAGAATCATGATAAAAATCATCCAGCTAAAGTAAAATTTATCTTATGTAAAAATTAAATTTATTTTGTAAAATATACAATAATAAGCTAATTAATTTATTAAGAAGCACATATAGGGCCCGGAGAGATAGCACAGCGGTGTTTGCCTTGCAAGCAGCCGATCCAAGACCAAAGGTGGTTGGTTCGAATCCCGGTGTCCCATAGGGTCCCCCGTGCCTGCCAGGAGCTATTTCTGAGCAGACAGCCAGGAGTAAGCCCTGAGCAACGCCGGGTGTGGCCCAAAAACAAACAAACAAACAAAAAAAGAAACACATATACCATGTACTTGAATTTATTCTATTGAATGCTAAAATGGTTTCTTTAACTAATTTTATGTTGGGCTTTGTTTTTTTGGGGGGGCGCACCTGGCTATGGTCAGGGGTTATGCCTGGTAGTGCACTCAGGAATTAGTCCTGATGGGTCTTGGAGCAACATATGAGATGTTGAGGATCAAATCCGCTCCTGGCACATGCAAAACTAATGATTTACCCACTACACTATCTCTTCAATCGCTTACAGTATCTTTCTCACACACATTGTTTTTAAAGAGAGTATCATTGGTAATTGAGTCATTCTACAGTAAGTCAGTCAGATTTAAAAATGATTAATGCCTATCTTTTAGTTCATTACAAATTTGAAAATATACAGTAGTCTAATTTTACATATTATTTTCCAACAGTAAAAATGATGATCAAAGCAACAGCTGTTATGGAAAGTTTCTTGGGGGAGTTTAGTGATTTTAAAATAATGAACTTAAAATATCAACTTTCCCACTTAATTTGTCTCAGTTATGATCTTTCCGGCATGCTCTAGTAGATCCATCTTTCAGAGAGAAAACAAAGTTGATGTTTTTATATGTTCTTTTACATTTTATGAGAGTTGATGGGAAAAAATATTGCTCAAGCTCACCAATGCATTTTAAGAAAACTTAAACTTAGAGTCATGGTTTTTCCCTCTGTTCAAACAAACCTTTGAGATGTCACCCTCTGGCTTTGACAGTTAACAATTAACAAGGGTTTGAAGAGTGCTCTTACTACCATTTTCCCTGGAGAACTTCGTAAGCTTTGCATGTAAATGCAAACACAACTTTTAAGACTTTTGATCTTGGGGATTTGATGAAATCTCCAAATCTCCAGAGCAAATTTAAGGATTACAGGCTACAACAAGTACACATATGAAAGCATGACAAATTAACAGTAAATATGTGGTATTGATCTCAAACAGAAAAATGATGGATTTATTTTTTATGACAACATTCTAGTTCTAGTCACTAAAATAAAGAAATAAATGTCAACCCGATAGGTGGGAGTAAGAGGAAGACAGCAGAAGTCTTGCCTATTGACAGTATTCATATTCATTTATATGCAAGAGAAAGAACATAGCTCACTCAAAGACTTCATTTGCTTTAATCCTTCTTCTTTCCTCCTTAAAAAAGAAAAACAAAAACAAAACTCGGTTCTAAGCAGAGTGAAATGCAATTCTGATCAGACCCTGGGTCACCAGGAAAGGTTTTGTTTGTTTGTGTGTTTGTTTCTCCTGTGTCAAAATCTGAGTGAGCTGGTATTTAGTTTTGTTGAGCATAGGAAGCCTCTTGCTAAGCAAGACAATGGCCAGAGCTTGCAGAATTAACATAGCCCCGCAGTAATTGTCATTCTAAGAGGTGATCTATGCATTCCCTCTCCCTCTTGGTAGCAAGAGTAGCAAGTTGACCTGGTCATCCCAGGTTCAAGTGTCATTGATTGGCTGATGATGGACAAGGCAAGACATGCATCTACTTGACATTTCACTCAACAAGCATCTTAGATAGATTATCTAAATCAGTCTTGCCTTTATTCCCCCTTTACTTTGCTTGGTTTAGCAACAGTAGCATGCAGAGACACATCGCCTTGTTTGCATCTGGTAGCAAATTTAGGGGGAAAACATCTCCCATGAATCTATGTGGAGATTTCACATTCCAGTATTATTAGAGATGTTGACTGAACCAAAGCAGGGACTAAAATAATCAGAAATGGCTGCTGTTGTTGCTAAAAAAGAGAAACAGGAAAGGAACCTGATCCTGTTTCTTTGTATAGGGTTGTTGCTTTCTTTCCTTGTATGTTGGAAATCCCTGAGAAAAAGGAAAATTAATGAAATATTGGTTTGCTATTTGGTGCTCTGCATATGGTTCACATATGCAGTTTATGAAAACAAACAGATATATAAACAAAAGTCCTATGCTAAATAATTTGCCAAAGGATTTTATATTGAAATGAAAGAAACTTCTCAAATTTCACACATCAGGTTACATATTACCCTTTGGCAAGGGGCATATTTTTGTTTATATGCTTGATGTGTACTTTGTTATCTTCTGTAAGACAGTGTGTAAGGTGAAATGAAGATTTGTCAAGGCTCACTCAGTGTTAGGTGATAAAAAGAAATTCAGGTCTAGAAAATGAGATTTAAATAGAAATAAGTAAGGAAACTGAAAATAAAATGAGAGAGGAAGAATGTGAACAGGGAAATTATCTATGAAATGATAACCCCATTCTGGAGTTTGTCGTCATAAGAAGCTTCTATGAATCATAATGGGAAAGACTGTGATTTCGATATCTCTAAACTCTTTAAGATGATATGATTAACACTCTCAGAGTAAAAAATCATTTTTTTCTCTACATATATCTTTAATTCTAAAAGGTTCAAAAAGTCTCACTATGTTGATTTATAATTGGAAAGTATTTCTGAAAGTAAATCTTTTGCAAATTACAGATAATATTCTCTGCAATGTTGTACAGGTTATAGTTTTAGATGATACAAGCTTAGAGAAAGCTCACAAGACAAAAAATTTTTTGTCAGAAAATTTCAGTTGAGAGTTGTTATCGCTCAAATTTTCTTTTTCTTTCTTTCTTTCTTTCTTTCTTTCTCTTTCTTTCTTTCTTTCTTTCTTTCTTTCTTTCTTTCTTTCTTTCTTTCTTTCTTTCTTTCTTTCTTTCTTGCTTTCTTTCTTTCTTTCTTTCTTTCTTTCTTTCTTTCTTTCTTTCTTTCTTTCTTTCTTTCTTTCTTTCTTTCTTTCTTTCTTTCTTTCTTTCTTTCTTTCCTTTCTTTCTTTCTTTCCTTTCTTTTTTTTGTGGTTTTTGGGTCACACCCGGCAGTGCTCAGGGGTTATTCCTGGTTCCAGGCTCAGAAATTGCTCCTGGCAGGCATGGGGGACCATATGAGGCGTCAGGATTCGAACCGATGACCTCCTGCATGAAAGGCAAACGCCTTACCTCTCCGGCCCCTGCTCAAATTTTCTTTTTAAACTTCTAAGACCATAATTTAAATTTGTCATCTTAAGCAGTCCCAACAATTTTGCCACTGTAATGTTAACATTTTTCAGAGGACTCTATTATAAATGTGAAAATAGAGAGCAGAGGTAGTGGTAAAAGTTGTTGAGTAGTAAAACATAAACAGAAACACATTCTAGTTTCTGACTATCCTATGTATGATTCTTGGGTCACACCCAGGGTTACTCTTGGCCCTACACTCAGAAATCACTCCTGGGAGGTGCAGGGGGCCACATGGGATGCCGGGATTCAAACCACCATCCTTCTGCATGCAAGACAAACGCCTTACCTCCATGCTATCTCCCCAGCCCCTAGAATCTCTTTTTATCCCTTTTAGTAATTTATCCTGGTTGGGAAAGAACAGTTTTCTAGGGAATGCTTTTCATGTTTTTTGTTTAAACTGGCTCAACGTAAGTTGTTTAAGAGTTTGAGATCTTTGAGGCAAACGTACACTGGGTAGGGTGCTTGCTTTGCACACAGCTTAAATGAGTTTGATCCTTTGAACCCCATATGGTCTTTACGCACCACTGGGGGTGATCCCTGAGTGCAGAGCCAGGAGTTATCACCATGTAGGGCTTCAAAAGACAAAAAAAAAAAAAAAGAGTTTGAGACCTTAGTTTTCTATTGTAATGCTTTTGCATCTAAATAACTAGGAAATTCACAAGCTTAATCAGGCAAAGGAACAGAATAAAGTAGTCCTATCTTTTTTAATTTTTTTTTAATTTTAATAGTTAAAATGTTATTTTTTGTTTGTTTGAGGGCTATACCCTGATGGTGCTCAAGAATTATTCTTGGGGCCCAGAGAGATAGCACAGCGGTTTTTGCCTTGCAAGCAGCCGATCCAGGACCAAAGGTGGTTGGTTCGAATCCCGGTGTCCCATATGGTTCCCCGTGCCTGCCAGGAGCTATTTCTGAGCAGACAGCCAGGAGTAACCCCTGAGCACCGCCAGGTGTGGCCCCCCACAAAAAAACCAAACAAACAAAAAAAAGAATTATTCTTGGCTTTGTGCTCTGGTATCTCTTGTGGCAGATGCTGGGGGGACCATTTATGGTAGTAGGGATCAGATTGAGATGGACTACATGTAAAGCAAGCACTTATTCACTCTACTATCTGTTTGATTTTCTCACTGGTATTTTTAGAATATAGATTCATAGCATAACACTACTGTCATTCAAGAAACCATAAATATGGCCATAGAAGCAAAGGCTATCAGTTATTACTAACAGTTTCTGAGTAATATTCTATATGTTCTGTTGCATTATTTCCCTCAGTAAGTTCTCTCCTAAGAGAACATTTCCTGTAAGCATAAATGTTGCTTGTATGCTCTATTTCCTACAGATCTTGCTTTTTCCCCTCTGCCATGAGAGTGAGTTAATCGAGGGACCATGCCACATGCAGCCACTGTCTGAGGCAAACATTCCCTTGTGTTTTATTTTGGTTTTGGTTTTGACCACATCCAACAATGCTCAGGGGTGACTCCTGGCTCTGCAGTCAGAGATTACCCCTGGCAGCCTTGGGGAAGCATATGGGATGCTGGGGATTAAACCTGGGTTTGAGACATGCAAGGCAAACCTCTTCCCACTGGATCTTGGGCTTGGGCCCAAGATAGCCTTCCTTTAACTCACAAAAGAGTGAGCGGAAACAACTTTAATTTTTAAAAAAATTACATTTATCTAGATTTTTTTGGAGTTGCTAAGGAATATTGTAAAATTAGACTGATATATCAACTTTTTTGTTGGGGTGGGGTGGTTATCCCTGGCAGTGCTTGAGAGATCTTGGAGCCCTCCCAGTAATATAACTTGACTTGGTGCTTAGTCCTGGCAGAGCTCTAGAGATACATTGGGTATTTCTAGAGCTGGATGTGGACACTACCAGGCAGTGCCAGGTTAAGCCTGTGCTTTGGCGCTCAGAAAATGTATCAAATGTTAAGTAGACTTTTTGTTAGAACTTTCAGTACTCAATCATTCTACATGTTTATTGAATATCTCCTGTCTGTTTACTTACCAAGTTCTTGAAATACTCCTAATGCTTGCAGTGGGATAACTTTCAGTGGAAGAGAGACAAGAAATATAAAGAAAGTACACAATTAAAATAATGATGGCCGTACTATTTTTTGAAGGAGAAAAACAGAATACAGTGATGATAAAGAGATGAAGAAACTACTTACAGGATGGTAATTATGGATACTTTTAAGGAGGCGACATTGGAACAAAGTCCTAAAAAGCAAGAAGAGACCCTAAGAAGAATACTCTTGATCAAAAAATCTTGAACCAATAAAAGCTCTGCTCTTTTCTCTGCTTCAAATTGACTAATGTCTAAACAGTAATGTTGTGATATAAATCATTTCAGGAGTTTAATACATCAGAAGTTCGGCTGGATAGATAACTCAGGGGCCTTGTTTTCAAGTCTGCTCCCTAGAAGCCTGTGATTTTCCCCTAGCACCACTGATGTAGCTTTGAAGGCTACTGAGTGCTGCCTTTGTGGCCCAATATCTCTTGGCACCTTTGGGCCCAAGAAGTCTCACATTGCTGCTTTGGGATTGTACCCTCTGCCACCTGAGTATCCCTGGGATTGGCTTCTCACACTGCTTGGGAAACTTCTTTCAAAAATTAAAAAAGATACATATAGAAGAAAGCAAAAGTATGCCTTGCTTAAATGGAAATAGTCTGAAAGTCTTTTCTTTTTTTTTTTTTTTTTTTTTTTGGCTTTTGTATTGGCTTTTGTCAGGCATAGGAATGTAGCAGGGATAATGGTGACAAATGCAGAAATTGGAGTTAAGGGGATCTGGTTTCTAGTTAGGTAGTTTTTGGCCTCCCAAAGGACCCAAGAGCAGATGTCTCTGAGTTCAAATTCATAAACAGCAAAGAAATACTCATGGGAAGTCAACTCTATGCAGATATCCCAGGCCAAAGTGAACCAATATTTTTAAAAATTATTTTGGAAGGTCACACCCAGCGGTACTCAGGGGTTACTCTTGGCTCTGCGCTCAGAAATCGCTCCCGGTAGGCTCAGGGGACCATATGAAATTTCAGGAATCGAACCAGGGTCCAACTGGGGTTGGCCACGTGCAAGTCAAATGCCCTACTACTGCGCTATTGCTCTGGCCCTAGAATCAATATTTTCAAAGGTTGGTTCTGAGCTAGAGGAATGGAGCATCTTACTCTGAAGTCTTGCTAGAAATTAATAATTCTTTTTATCATGCCCATTCAAATGCTTCCAAAGGACTTGTTTTCATCTTCATCAGGCCCAAGACAGAGAACTGCCTGGCTGAGTAGCCTGAAGCCAATCCTAGGTTCCTTCTAGGTTTATACTGACAAGGTTCCAAGAGGGCCAAGAAGATTCCCAGCACCTGTGCAGACAGGTGAGCCACAGAAAAAGCAATTAAGTTCATTTCAATCCGGATGACTTGTCCCAAAGCACCACCCCCACCCTTTTTGCACCCCTAAGGCAATAATGCAGGAAAACAATTCTTGACTTGGTGTCTTGAAACTCTAAGTTCTGCATTTCTGTAATTCTTAACACGACAAGTATATTTGGAAATCAAAACTCAAAGCTGGGATGGGAAGAGAGCCAATTCTTTGCCCATTGCACCTGGTCTCTTAAAAGATAATTTATATTCGAACAAGAAGATTTGGGAGTGTTCCTCCAAAAGGAGAAAAATGCTTTTATCTTTTACATATACAATCTGTAGACAGTAGCAGACTATATATATATATATATATATATATATATATATATATATATATATACATACATGCATACATACATACATACATACATATATAATTTTCCAATTTGATGTAGTTGTTAAGCTATTTCATCAGGTCGTTGTGGTAATAGAAAATGCACTCTTGTATAGCTCCCAGTAACAACTTCATAAAATAGAAATAGAATCTAGACAGATAAAATTGCCTCATGCTCTCAGGATGGTGATTTGAGAAGCAATCGCTACATTTCATTTAGGACAGGGCTTGTGCTGTAGTCTTCTTAGAAAAAAAAATTCTAGTCTAATTAGAGATGCAGGTAAATAATCCTAGCTCTTATGATTTCTCAAAGTAATATCTTTTTTTTCTTTCTTTCTTTTTTCTTTTATTTTTGATTTTTGGGCCACACTCGGCGGTGCTCAGGGGTTACTCCTGGCTTTCTGCTCAGAAATAGCTCCTGGCAGGCACGGGGGACCATATGGGACACCGGGATTCGAACCAACCACCTTTGGTCCTGGATCGGCTGCTTGCAAGGCAAACACCGCTGTACTATCTCTCCGGGCCCTCAAAGTAATTTCTAAGTAAATTCAAGGCACAATTTTAAAATACAATGAGTATTAGATTCCATAGCCTTTTTTTTTTTTCTCTTTAGAAAGTGGAAGGAAAAGGAAATTTTAAGCCTGATTGAAATGCTGGTTGCAATAAACTGTTCATCATTTGGGTAAAAAGTATTAAAACTAAAAAATAGAATATCTAGGTAAATGTGCCCTACCAAGGTACAAAGCTAATTAAGCAATTATTGTCAAAAATTTAGTTTATATCCTTACCAAAATATGTGTATAATCCATAAAAAGTCTAAGGCACAGGGGTCAGAAAGATAGTACAGTGGACAGAGAGTTTGCTTTGCATGTCATGTTTGGTCCCCGGCACCGGATATGGGTGTTGAAAACTGCCAGGAGTAATTCCTCAGCACGGCTGAGCTCAGGACATTTAAAAATTGTAGGCCCTTAAAAATATTCCAGGTTTGAGTGATTTTGAAAGATAATATTGTAAAACAAGTTTGGGATATACTAATGTCTAATTACCAGCAATGTTGTTATTGCTATATTGTATTGTATATTCATAACATTAATGTGTTTATTTTACATTGGTTAGAACCAGAGGTACTTAGTCATGCCCTTCTTTGAAAAACCTATTTAATATAATCACTTATCTTACATGGACTATCTTACTATATTATCTTTCATAATATAAATACCCTTCCATTTTGTCTTCGAAGTAGTTTCATGTGATCAAGTGAAGTGGTTAGTATTTAGATAAGTTCTTCTCTCAGTCGTAATGACTTAAACACAGTAGAATGGCATAAAGGAATGTTGAGTACTTTAAAAATAAATCAGCTATGAAAATTCCTTTGCTTTGACTTTCCAATCTTATGTTGGGAAGTAAAATGGGATTTTTTTTTTTTTTTTTTTTTTTGGTTTTTGAGCCACACTCGGCGTTGCTCAGTGGTTGTTACTCCTGGCTCTCTGCTCAGAAATAGCTCCTGGCAGGTACGAGGGAACATATGGGACACCGGGATTCGAACCAACCACCTTTGGTCCTGGATCGGCTGCTTGCAAGGCAAACACCTCTGTGCTATCTCTCCGGGCCCGTAAAATGGGATTTTATTTCTTAAACAGCTTAGAGTTCTTGGGGCCGGAGAGATAGCATGGAGGTAAGCTATTTGTCTTGCATGCAGAAGGGCGGTGGTTCGAATCCTGGCATCCCATATGGTCCCCCAAGCCTGCCAGGATCGATTTCTGAGCATAGAGCCAGGAGGAACTCCTGAGCACTGCTGGTGTGACCCAAAACCTAAAACAAACAAACAAACAAACGAAAAACAGCTTAGAGTTCTCAAATCAGGTGTTCTCATCTCATAAGCATTACTTGAAAACCTTGAAAAAATAGCAAGTTCCTCCTTTCCCCTTGTCCTGTCACCGTCCCCAACTACAGAAGGAAGCTATTTAAACACTTTTATTATTTTGATCTAATTTGTATTATTACTGAGGTGACATTAGTTTACAGGAGGGTTAATGCTGATCGTCTTTTGAGGCAAGTGGGGTGTTATCACCTTCTGCCTGCCACCGTTGTGTGTGCCCTTGTTCCTCTAAGACAGTCCACTGGATCCTTTTAGTTACTCCCTAGTCCTCTCCAGCCTCTTCACCCCTGCAAATTCAACATTACTCGAAGTCTAAGGCTGTTTCTATGGACATTGTTAATCCCCTTGTTTTATTTCTTTATAGACCACAATGAATGAGATCATACAGTGCTTTATTTCCTTTGGCTTATTTTATTTTTCTTCTTTCTCCCTCCCTCCCTCCCTCCCTCCCTCCCTCCCTCCCTCCCTCCCTCCCTCCCTTCCTTCCTTCCTTCCTTCCTTCCTTCCTTCCTTCCTTCTCTTTCTTTCTCTTCCTTCCTTCCTTCCTTCCTTCCTTCCTTCCTTCCTTCCTTCCTTCCTTCCTTCCTTCCTTCCTTCCTTCCTTCCTTCCTTCCTTCCTTCCTTCCTTCCTTCCTTCCTTCCTTCCTTCCTTCCTTCCTTCCTTCCTTCCTCTCTTTCTTTCTTTCTTTCTTTCTTTCTTTCTTTCTTTCTTTCTTTCTTTCTTTCTTTCTTTCTTTCTTTCTTTCTTTCTTTCTTTCTTTCTTTCTTTCTTTCTTTCTTTCCATGCCCTTCAGTTCCATCCCAGTTGTAAAATGCAGTTTCCTTCTCTATTTAATAGCTGAGGAGGATGATATTGTAGAAATACACCATGACATAGTGACTAATCATTTGTGGTTGGACACATGGGTTGTTTACAGAGATCAATCATTGTAAATAGAAAATAGTTTACAATAAACACAGATGTGCATGGGTCATTTG
The DNA here is from genome assembly GCF_024139225.1 of Suncus etruscus. NCBI lineage: Eukaryota > Metazoa > Chordata > Mammalia > Eulipotyphla > Soricidae > Suncus > Suncus etruscus. Next base: position 100,152,357 of record NC_064857.1, on the reverse strand, counting down.
GGGTTAGAATTTTTGTGTTCTCTAGATAATTACCTGGGAGTGAAATTGCTGGGTCATATGCTAGTTCTATTTTTAGTTTTTGAAGCACCCTTTCTGGGAAATGATGTTTTAAACATTTTTAACTGTATCACTTATAATTTACTTCTATGTTACTGAATAATCCCATCTATTAGCCCATCTTCTATCCCAGAGACTATGTTCCCACCCCCCACCAACAGATTACATTCATGCTACTTACAGCAGAACCACAGTACTGCCATAAATTATCTTTGTATATCACTATTTAAATTATTTTTAATTTAACTTTTGAAGATGCCAAGTGTTGAACCCAGGCCTGCATGCAAGCAAATCAAGTATCCTACCACTGATTTTTACACGATTTTGACCATTATTTTAGAAAATAATTTTTTTGTTTTGGTTTTTGGGTCACACCTGGCTGTGCTTAGGGGTTACTCCGGCTCTCTGCTCAGAAATCACTCTTGGTAGGCAAGGGAGACCATATGGGATTCCAGGATTTGAACCACTGTCCTGCATGCAAGGCAAATGCCTTACCTCCATGCTATCTCTCTGACTCTGAAAATAATTTTTTTAAATAATATCTTATTTTTTTTATTAACTTACTTTTAATTTTCTGGGCACTTGTGACCAATCTGGAACCAAATCTTTTCTAAGCTATGGAGATCTCCTTTCAGTACTTTTTTTTTTTTTTTTTTTTTGGTTTTTGGGTCACACCAGGCAGTGCTCAGGGGTTATTCCTGGCTCCAGGCTCAGAAATTGCTCCTGGCAGGCACGGGGGACCATATGGGACGCCGGGATTCGAACCGATGACCTCCTGCATGAAAGGCAAATGCTTTACCTCCATGCTATCTCTCCAGCCCCTCCTTTCAGTACTTTTTAACATTTCAACATTTCCTTTATTATTTTACATCTCTCATAGCTTTCTGAGTGAATTGACTTTGTGCTATTTTTCCTCTACACTTGTGGGACAGCTGTTTCTCTGGGATCTTTCACCACCCTATGGTCTAGGGCAAACTTTTCATACAGGTCTGGAAAAGAAATACTTGAGGATTTTCAAGCCACATAGGCTTGGACTCAACTACTCAACTTTGCAGGAAAAACACAAAAATAGCCACAGACAGAAAATAAAGGAAAGAATATGACAATGTCCCAATAAAATTTTAACAGATCTTAGAATTTGAATTTGTGGGTGTTGTGAAATGTTATTCTTTTTCTTTGGGAAAGTCAAAGAAAACATTAAAAATTTTAACATGGGGCCCGGAGAGATAGCACAGCGGTGTTTGCCTTGCAAGCAGCTGATCCAGGACCTAAGGTGCTTGGTTGGAATCCCAGTGTCCCATATGGTCCCCCTGTGCCTGCCAGGAGCGATTTCTGAGCAGATAGCTAGGAGTAACCCCAGAGCACTGCCTGGTGTGGCCCAAAAACCAAAAACCAAAAAAAAAAAAAAAAAGGGGGGGGGGGAGGCCCGGAGAGATAGCATGGAGGGTAGGGCATTTGCCTTTCATGCAGAAGGTCATCGGTTCAAATCCGGCATCTCATATGGTCCCCCAGCCTGCCAGGAGCGATTTTTGAGCATAGAGCCAGGAGTAACCCCTGAGCGATGCTGGGTGTGACCCAAAAAAACAATAAAAATATTAACATGAAAAACATTAATGTTTCAGCTGTCAGGCCCTTGTTTCAGGAAGTTCTCTCTTTCTTTTGAGGGGAGAGGCAGTCTCACTGTGCTCAAAGCTTACTCTTGACTCTGCTTAAGGATCACTACTGACAGTGCTCAGAGGTTAGCCATGTACTAAGGCAAGTATCATATCCTCTGTACTCTCTCTCTAATCATTTATAAATTGGAAACCTTTAAAAATTTTTGTGTTAGGATTCTGTTTTGCTCCTGTTAGCTCCTGTTTTGATGATGATGATGATAATAATAATAATAATAATGTTTATAAAAACTACCTGCTGTATTGGGTATTCTAATCTTTTTATTCTGAGAACTCATATCTCCAGTGTTTGAAATTTTTTTTAATGATTTTATCAATGATTGTTCTGATCTCTTTTGGAACTCTAAGCAGTTTGGGGACTTTCTCATTTGATCCAATTCTCTTTTATATGTTTTCACCTTTATAAAAACTCTACTTGATATTTTCCTCTTTCTTTCTTGGGGAACCCTCTTGGAAGGCATCTCTTCCAGGGACTATTACTTTTTAATTTCCAGAATCCCTTACTCTCAGATCTTTGGGGGATGGGATTTGAGGCCACACTGTTTTATCAAGGCATATTTCTGGCTCTTTGTTTATATCTGCCTCATGCAAGACAAACTCCTCACCTCTATACTATCTCTCTGTCCCTACAATCAGTTTTATTTCATTTTTAAAGTATTCTATTCTTTCATAAATGTATTATTTTTTGTTTTTCTGGTATAGCACAAGACCATATTTTGTTTGTGTTTCAGATGTTTTCTTCTTTGTGAATAATCTATATTTCCTCAAACTTAGTTTTTTCTCTGTTTGCTTTAGTCCCTAGCTTTCATGCTAGAAATTTTTTCCTTATGTCTTAGCCCCCCAGTGGCAATTAAGTGTAGGATTTTTAGAAAGATGATTAAAAATTGGAGAGATAGGTCAATGGGCTGAAATACAGTCCTCTATGTAGGAAGCCTGAACCGCATCCCTGATGCTACATGTTTCCCTGAGCACAACCAGCAGTGACTGCTGAACAAAGAGCCCAGAGTAGCTTTTGAGTACTGCTGGATGTGTCCCCAAACCATAAATAAATAAAAAATAAATATTTGAATTGGGGATCAGAGACATAGCACAGAGGGTAAGGCACTTGCCTTGCCAGTAGCCAACTGGAATCTATCCCCAGCTTTGCATAAGGTCCCCACTCCTACCCAAGAGTTATCCCTGAGCACAGAATCACTGTTGAGTGTGGCCTGAAAACAAAACAAACAAAAAAGTTGCTTGGGAGCTCTGAGTACTCAAGCAGAGCAGTGATTTCACTTTACCAGCCATACACATGCTTGGCTGTGGTAGGTGTATATTTGACCATGTTGCTCTAGAGGAGTGTCCCTGAGATTCCATTCCTTTCACTGAAAAGATGTCTGAGGGCTACCAAGATCACAGACAGCAGAGCATCTGATCTCAAAGCATTGCACCATGCACATGGAGGTGGCACTCAGGATTGACTTCAGGGCTCCTGTTTTGCTCATTGGCCATCACTTGGCTGAGTTGGAAATGATCCAGTTTTCAAACAACATTCAATATATGTTTAACTGGATAATCTTTGGAAAATCTCATATCTCTTGGTCTCATATAGCTACTGTATTTTCCAGCATATAAGATTACTTTTGGAAAAAAAAAAGTCAAGCGAAAATCAGAGGTCGTCTTATACGCTGAGTATATCCCGAAAAATGTTTTGATATGTTGCTAAACGAAAATCGTCTGGATATTGCCACCAAACGAATTTTCCAACTCCATCCTGTACCAATCACTGCAAGGCTGCTTGGACCGCCTTTCTGACTCAGCCAATCCAAGCAGGCTTTTGATGCATGCAAATTAGACAATGTTCTGTACCCGGATCTACACTGTAAAAAGTCTGCTCTGATTGGCCAGAGTCAGAGAGGAAGTCTATTCCAGTAGAACCTCTGGACCTTTGCTTGTTGTGATTGGCTCACTGTGGTACATACAGTTGCAGCACAGGAACGTTCTGTCTCATACAGCGAATATAGGCCTGCCCTAAACCGATGTTTTAACTGTAAAATTAGGGGGTCGTCTATTTTGCCGGAAGATATGGTAATCTATGAAATAAAAAGCTTAATCTGAGCATTTAGTTTAGACTCAACAATTACCAAACACTAAGCTAAAATTTCTTGGAGTGCTACAGTGAACTCACACTTAAATTTGGAAGGAAAACAACACTGTAGTAACTCTCCAAATATTGTCACTCTGTTTCATTTGTCTGTGGTAAGCGGCTGGCAAAGAAGTTGCTTCCTGTCAAAGACCATTGTCTTTATAGGGTGGGGCGTTTTCTTTGTTGGCCAGTTGTCCTCTGGGTCCTCTGGTTTTCTTTAATGTTTCAAAAATGTGATTGTTTGGGGCCAGTGGATAAGGTGCTTGCTGTGCATTTGGCCGACCTGGGTTTGGTTTTCTGCACCTCCTATGATCCCCTGAACCCTGCCTAGAGTGATTCCTGAGTACAGAGCTCAGTCAGGTGTGACTAAATAAACAACAACAAAAATGTGCATGTTGAGTTCATTGTCATGTAGAGTTGTCTTAGACTATGTGTGCACATGTGTGTGTTATGTCTACGTGTGTACAGGCATCTTGTCCAGTCTTGGGCTTCCTCAGGTTGTGCCCTGCTTGCAGAGTCCACAGCAACCAGGTCTAGAACTGGAATAATCATTTTAGAAAATGAATGAGGGAATATAAAACCGTTTTTTTTATTGTTTTATATGAGGAGTTTTAGGGCTTTTTGAGGGGTAAGGCTGTGGAACAGCCATTCCCAGTGTCCTGGAGGACCAGATGTTGTTAGGGATTAATCCTGGGACTCCCACATGGGAAGTATGTGCACCGGCCCTTTGAGTTATTTGGGGGGAGTGTTTATTTAGAAGTTTGGTGAAGAATTTTTTTGTGACCAGAAATATGCTTTCAGGAATTTAACTCAGGTTTGTCTCAGCATGTAGTAAAATCAATTACATTGTATATCATGGAGCTTAAAGTTGAAGTTTTCAAGTTTTTAAAACCTCTAAACAACGTTATATTGAGGGTGAAACTGAAGACCACTTTCACTTTCACTTGAGCTG